>NW_025876797.1:0-4632 GCF_002878395.1 Capsicum annuum
TTAAGGGCTTCGGGTAGTAGTGTTGTAAGGGAAAGAGTGGTATCTCATAGTTTATAACATAAAATTAGTTAGAGGTAAGTGGAATGTTTGGGAGCTGGATAATATTTCTAATAAAATGCATATTTTATTTTGAATATTTAAGATATGTTTGTGCAATCTAATTTAGATCAACCAATGAACCTTACCAGTATATGTGATAAGTACTGATGCTACTCTTGCTATACCTTTTTTGGGTTATGGTCCTTTGCAGGAATCGGTGTTGGATTATGACTTTTATGGCTTTGATTTCTCATTAGCTCCCACTTCTATTACACATGGTAGAAGTTGTGTCAAGTTTTACTTTTCCCTAATAGTTCTGATACCTGTTAGACTAGATTCTAGGGTAGCTTCTATTTTTATTAGTTGTAATACTTTTTTAAATAAAGTTATTCTTTTAAAATTGTTTAAATAAGAGTTTCCCTTATTTTTTTAAGGGTTTCTCCTATCTAGGTGGATCAGAATAGGTTCCCTTATGATCTTGTAATTTGGGTCATGACACCTTTACCCTCATTCTTTCATAAAGAATTGAAGAAAAAATGAAAAACACAATTTCTCTTTTGTCAAAAGACCAAAAATAGGGTTCTTTCTCTCAAATCAAAGTTCAAGCTCTCTAGCAAGAGTTTTTCATTCCAATTATGTGGGATTTCATATAGGGTTCCCTTTTGCGTTTGTGTCCTCGTAAGCCTTCAGTGAAACCTCAAACTAAGATATCTATATTTAAGGGTTCCTCTTTAGTTCATGAATTCCCTCTTGTTTAAATTTTGTTGAGATCGTAAATTTATAAGTACATTTTTTAAATGATTCTTGTCGGTACCATGTATAATCTAAATTTTGTAACATGATTCTTAGCTAGACTTTATAGTATATTCCTATAATCCATCATTATTTTGAAATATTACAAGACGGATATGAGGATTGAATATTATCAAGATTACAGTCATAAACTTGTAAGGGGATACACAAGTGGAAATTCTAGAATTTAAAAAAGTTAAGTTCAAGATGATATCATTCTATTAAAGCAATCTAATGGTATAAAAATATTTCTCCTTCTAGAGCAACGTGATGCAGGACATAAACCCATTTAAGCATTATTTTTTTTGCCAGTTGATTTAAACAAACAATGTGGAAAGTCTCTGAAAACCCTTAAGGTTTTCTTCCATGTCTTGGAATTATAAAAAAGAGGAGAAAAGGGTGCAGATGGGTGCGATCCTATAGAGTTTTGAGAAATAACACATCTGTACTCTTGGCACCATATTAGAAATTGCATTAGTTCATCCTTCCAACAACTGGTTGACATCCAGGTAAGAAAAGGTTAGTAGAGTAGTATATATTTGAGATAAAATTCATGAATGTGGCATAAAATAGATGGAAGATTTCATGTCTAAGCCTTTAGATAGGGAATTAGGATTGCTAAAATTACTTTAAAGTTTAGGTAACATGTAGGAAGGGGATGTTTTGTACACCTTATCATGTTATGCTATAATTATTTTTATATGTTAGTTGTCTCACCATTTTAGACTCGAAGTATGGAGTAGCGGTGAAAGTGAAAATTACCCATTTTAGCTAAACCCTAATGGAAAGTGATGATTCTATGTAGGGTGTTTGTAAGTTTCTATGGAATCAAGGCTTGTAATTTATATCATTGTTTAGAATGGGTTAATGTTATAGGTGTCATCTATAAGGACTTAGACGTTAGGGTAGGTGATGATATTGTAGCTTAATATCTTGGAGTTGCATGAGTATAATAACATTCTTCTAGTATTACTTATTAGTGCATTTTATGTAGGTATGGTTCCTCTTCAAATGAATTATATATATGGTCATTGATATTTCCAGTATGGAATGATACTTGATTTTATACTACATTGTCTATTTTATTATTTGTGGAATGTCCATAATTTAGGCGTTCTCATGGTTTATAGGTGGAATAAGATTGGTAGGCACTTATCTCTGGGATTTAGGCATATGGACAAAATTTGTCCCCTATAGGTCAAGTCTAGAGGGTGGTTATGACACCAATAGCATGTATGAACAATAATAAGGTGAGTTTGATGGATACAAGAGTGAACTAGGGAATATACTTATATGTGTGATATTTGCTTAACTTGTTTTGACCTAGTGTTGACTTGATTGATTTCATGCTTGACTTGTCTAGACTTGGTGATTGGTTGACATGGCTTGACTACTTATAACTTGGATATGTAATCATATTATTATCTTAGATGTGGATATAAAAAATATTTTTAAGGTAAAGAAGGAGTCTGTATCCGTAGGATAGGGAGAATGACATGTGTAAGTTATAGGTTAAATTTAGTCTAATATTGGGGAGCTCGATTGATAGGTTACTGCACAAATGGGACTTTTCCATGTATTTAGGTGGATTACTAATGTTCTTACCTTAGGGTAGAGAGGTCATTGACATACTCATCCCTTAGAATTTGTGGTACATAAAGGGGGTAAAGCCATACTTAAGGGCATCGGGTAGTAGTGTTGTAAGGGAAAAAGTGGTATCTCAGTGTTTATAATGTGAAATTATTCTGAGGTAAGTGGAATGTTTGGGAGATGTAAAATATTTCTAATAGAATGCATGTTTTATTTTGAATATTTAAGATATGTTTATGCAATGTAATTTAGATCAACCAATGAACCTTACCAGTATGAGTGATACGTACTGATGCTATGCTTGCTATACCTTTTTTGGGTTATGGTCTTTTGCAGGAATCAGTGTTGGTTTCATGACTTTTATGGCTTTTATTCCACATTAACTCCCACTTCTATTGCACATGGTGGAAGTTGTGTCAAGTTTTACTTTTCCCTTAGTTGTTATTGTACCTGTTAGATTAGATTCTTGGGTAGCTTCTATTTTTATTAGTTAAATGTTTTTTTAAATAAAGTTATTCTTTTAAAATTGTTTAAATAAAAGTTTCACTTATTTTTGTAAGGGTTTCTCCTATCTAGGAGGATTAGAATAGGCTTCCTCACAATCTAGTAATTTGGGTCATGACACCTTTACCCTAATTCTTTCCCAAACAATTGAAGAAAAAATGAAAAAAACAAATTCTCTTTTCTCAAAAGACCAGAAATAGGGTTCTTTCTCTCAAATCAAAGTTCAAGCTCTCTATCAAGAGTTTTTCATTCCAAGTATGTGGGATTTCATCGAGGGTTCCCTCTTGCCTTTGTGTCCTCGTAAGTCTTCAGTGAAATCTCAAACAAAGATATCATATTTTAAGGGTTCCTTTTTAGTTCAAGAATTCTCTCTTGTTTAAAGTTTGTTGAGATCATGAATTTGTAAGTACATTTTTTAAATGATTCTTTTTGGTACAATGTATAATCTAGCATTTTGTAACTTGATTCTTAGCTTGACTTTATAGAATATTCGTATAATCCATCATCATTTCAAAATATTACAAGATATGTATGCAGATTGAATATTATCAAGATTACAGTCATAAACTTGTAGGGGGACACACAAGTGGAAATTCTATAGTTTAAAAGAAGTAAGTTCGAGCTGATATCATTAGAGCTATCTGACGGTATAAAAATATTTCTCCTTCTAGAGCAACATGATGCAAGACATAAACCCACGTAGACATTATTTTTTTTCTCCACTTCAGTTAAATAAACAATGTGGAAAGGCTCTAAAAACCCTTAAGGTTTCCTTCCATGTCTTGGAACTATGAAAAAGAAGAGAAAAGGGTGCAGATGTGTGTGAACCCATATATTTTTGAGAAATAACGCATCTATCATCTTGGCTCCCTATTGCAAATTGCATTAGTTCGTCCTTCCAATTACTGGTTGACATCCAGGTAAGAAAAGGTTAGTAATATAGTATATATTTGAGATAGAAATCATGAATGTAACATAAAATGGATAGGAGATTGCATTTCTATGCCTTCGGGTAGGGAATTAGGATTGCTAAAATCACTTAAAAGTTTAGGTAACATGTAGGAGGGGGATGTTTTGTACACTTTATCATGTTATGCTATAATTATTTTTATATGTTAGTTGTCTCTCCATTTTAGAGTTGAAGTATGGAGTGGCGGTGAAAGTGAAAATTACCCATTTTTAGCTAAACATTAATGGAAAGTGATGATCTTGTGTAGGGTGTTAGTAAGTTTCTATGGAATCAAGGGTTGTAATTTTATATCATTGTTCATAATGGGTTTATGTTTCAGGTGTCATCTTTAAGGCCCTCGATGTTAGGGTAGGTAATGATATTGTAGCTTAATATCTTGGAGTTGCACAAGTATAATAACATTCTCCTAGTATTACTTATTAGTGCTTCTTATGTAGGTATGGTTATCCTCCAAATGAATTATATATATGGTCATGGATATTTCCAGTATGGAATGATACTTGATTTTATATGACATTGTCTATTTTATTATTTGTGGAATGTCCATAATTTAGGCGTTCTCATGGTTTATACGTGGAATAAGATTGGTAGGAACTTATGTCTGGGATTTAGGCACATGGACAAAATTTTTCCCCTAGAGGGTGGTTATGATACCAATAGCATGTATGTACAATAATAAGGTTAGTTTGATGGATACATGAGTGAACTAGGGAATATACTTATATGTGTGATATTTG
>NW_025876798.1:0-1524 GCF_002878395.1 Capsicum annuum
CATGCGTTCAGTGTTGCTTAACTAATACAGTAAGTAGTAACACAACTGAAATTGAAATGAAACGAAGAAGATAAATCGGAAAATTACCTCTGGCTTTCTTGCCAATATCAGAGAAAAGTCCAGGTCCCCTGCTCATTTTTCTCCCCGAGGAAAGTGAAATTTTCGTGAAAACAACAGGCAGGAGAGAGAGAGACAGAGCAGCGTAGAGAAGGAAGCTAAAATAATACTCTTAACTATTGGGGCTGCCACTACGAGAGAAAGGTCCGATCAACACAACGTGACAGTTTGTGGTTGCCAGCAAGGATCTATTATAGACCGTCCATTTTAATCGGACGGACAGTATTTGGGTTTTGGTCTATTGGAATTTCTCTTGAAGTGAATCTTGTGGTAAACGGATGGCAACTGATTTGAATCTTCTTCTTTAATCTTAATAAAATTTATGAATTATTAAACTACTATTAAATAGTTTTAAAGGCGATTACATTTTTAGGTCCTAAAAAGTCATGCTGTAAAGAACTATGACTATATGACTAGAATAGGAATGTTGATATCATGCTGTAAAGAACAATGACTATGTGGAGAGTTTTCGTAAACCATCATGCCTCTCATTGTTAGTTTGCTTGTAATAATTTATGTGATTTATTAATGTTTATTTTAAAAATAATATTATTTTTTTATCTAAAAATAATTTTATTTTAAGCTAACTCATATAGGTAGGATTTGCTTTAGTAGTCATAAATTCTTTTGAAATAATTGACATCTTATTTTAATTTGTTTGATTTACTTTACTTTTTAGTTCGTTTATGAAAATGTTTCTTTTCTTTTTTACAATTCTTTCGTTCTAACTTTTCATGTGATATATTTAAGATCACGAGATTAACAGATATTTTGACAAATTCTATATATCTTTAATTTAAGATTACAAGATTCAAAAATATATTTTATTTTTCTAAATTTTATGACAAATGAAATAGGAAAAACTGCCTGTAAAGGCATGGTTGAGTGATTAGGAGGTGGATCTCCCACATGAAAAACCTGGATCGAATTCAACTTTTGTCAACTGCTCAGCCATGAGCTTGTTGCATGTGACTTGCCTAATGCGGTTCAGATTTTTTGAGTGGTTTGCGAGTTATTGCAAAACAAGCAAGTTTGTGGCCAAAATCGTAGATTTTCCTGGAGTTAAAAGAAAAATCAGAAAAATAAATTTAAACGAGAGAGTATCGTATAAAATGAAACGGACGAAGAACTTGGAAAATGTAGTCTACAACTTAGGGTCCGTTTGGTGTAAGGTACAAAAATAAATAATCCCGGGATAAAATAATAATCTCGGGATAAATTTTTTAATGCATGTTTGGTTGGCAATATTCAGGATAACTTATCCTGTGACTAATAAATAGTACCGAGATAAGTTATCCACCCATTTGGTGGGATAACAATCTCATCATTATTTATTCTTGGGATAAAATTAGAAAAGAACACAATTGCCCTCCAAATTCTTAGATTATCACTTTATATATATTACTT
>NW_025876799.1:0-2436 GCF_002878395.1 Capsicum annuum
AAGCGACAAAGAATTCTAAAGGGACCGACATATTGGGGACTGAGTTTCCCTTTCTTGCCAAACCTCTTCACTCCCTTCATGGGAGAGATCTTAATATAGACATAGTCATTGACCTCAAACTCGATATCCTTCCTACAAACATCTGCATAGGACTTTTGTCGGCTCTGAGTAGCCCAGAGTCTCTCTCTGATCAACTGAACTTTCTCTAAGGTGTCGAATACTATGTCAGGACCTATGATTCAGGCCTCACTAACTTCGAACCAACCAATCATAGATCTATATCTCCTACCATAGAGAGCTTTGAATGGAGCCATCTAAATAGTAGAATGATAGCTATTGTTGTATGCAAACTCAAGCAAAGGAAAGTGGTCGTCCCAACTTCCCTTGAAGTCAATTGCACATGCCCTTAGTATATTGTCAAGAGTCTGAATGGTCCTTTCTACTTGACCATCTGTCTGAGGATGAAATGTTGTGCTGAGATGGACTTGGGTACCAAGACCCTTTTAGAATGCTTTCCAAAAGTGAGAAGTGAACTGGGTAGCTCTGTCTGAGATAATAGATTGTGGAACACCGTGTAACCTGACTAACTCTCTGATATAGAGTTTGGCATAATCCTTGGTGGAATAAGAAGTACAAACAGGAAAGAAATGAGATGACTTGGTCATTCTATCTATAATGAACCAGACTGAATCATGCTGATGACGAGTTCTAGGCAAACCCGTCACGAAGCCCATGTTAACTTCTTCCCACTTCCAAGTAGGAATGGTAAACTCTTGCATGGAACCACTAGGTTTTTGATGCTCTATCTTAACCTGCTGACATATAGAGCACTTAGCCACAAACTCTGCAACATCTCTCTTTATCCCACTCCACCAATAGATCTCCCGCATGTCGCAGTACATCTTAGTAGCCCCTAAATGAACAGAGTATCACGTACTATGCATTTCTGCAAGAATTCGCTGCCTCAAGTTATCTACACCTGGAACACATAGATGACCCTGACAATGAAGAACACCATCTCCCCCTTGGGAGAAAACCTTGACTTTTTGATTTTGAACTGACTCTTTAAGCTTGACAAGGCTAGGATCCCTGTCTTGTTTCTCTTTCAACTTGGAAACTAGAGATGACTCTGAACTACTATGAATACATACACCACCCTCTGAAGAATCGACTAAGCGAACGCCTAGTCTGGCAAGCTGATGGATCTCCTGAGCTATCTTTTTCTTACTATCCTAAATGTGAGAAATACTACGCATGGAGAGTCGACTGAGAGCGTCGGCCACAAGATTGGCCTTGCTCGGATGATAAAGAACACTCATGTCGTAATCCTTCAAGAGCTCTAACCACCTTCTCTGGCGAAGATTGAGATCTTTCTGGGAAAAGACATACTGGAGGCTTTATGGTCTGTGAAGACTTCTACATGAACTCCATAGAGATAATGCCTCCAAATCTTCAAGGAAAAAACTACCGCTGCTAACTCAAGATCATGAGTAAGATAATTCTTCTCATGTAGCTTTAACTGTCTGGAGGCGTAGGCTATGACCTTACCATGCTGCATGAGGACACAACCTAAACCCACTCTGGATACATCATAATAGACTACAAAACCATCTGAACCATCTGGAATAGCTAGAACTGGAGCTGAGGTGAGTCGAGTCTTCAACTCTTGAAATCTCTTCTCGCATGAATCTGACCACTAAAACTTAATCTTTTTCTGAGTCAATCTAGACATGGGAGATGCAATAGAAGAAAATCCCTTAATAAACCATCTGTAATAGCCAGCCCAACCTAAGTAACTCCTAATATCTGATGGAGATACGGATCTGGGCCAGTTTCTTACTGCCTCAGTTTTCTGAGGATCTACTCTAATAACATCACCGAAAACAATATGGCCAAGGAATGCTACTGATCTTATCCAAAATTCGCACTTGCTGAACTTAGCGAATAACTGGTGATCCCTGAGAGTCCGAAGAATAATCCTGAGATAGTCTGCATGATCACGCTCTGTGCCAGAATAGACCAGAATATCATCTATAAAGACTATGACAAACATGTCCAAGTACTGCTTGAACACACGGTTCATCAAGTCAATAAAAGTTGTAGGGGCATTGGTAAGACCAAATGACATGACTAAAAATTTAAAGTGACCATACCGAGTACTGAAAGCTATCTTCGGAATATCATATTCTCTAACTCTGAGCTGATGATAGCCTGATCTAAGGTCTATCTTCGAGAAGTAACTGGCACCCTGAAGTTGGTCGAATAGATCATTAATCCTGGGAAGAGGATATCTATTCTTGACCATAACCTTGTTGAGTTGACGATAATCAATACACATCTTAAGAGAACCGTCTTTCTTGCGCACGAATAATACTGGCGTACCCTATTGGGAAATGTTGGGTCTGATGAATCCCTTATCTAAGAGATCGTTCAACT
>NW_025876800.1:0-2737 GCF_002878395.1 Capsicum annuum
TAAAAATATTATATTGATTCTAAAATACACTTTTAATTTGGAATCCATTGTTCTTGGTTATATGGTTAGATATTACTTTGAGATTCTGATTTTATACTACAATTATTGTAAGATTATTTATATGCTTTCTTCTATGAATTCAATAGATGTTATTGCAAACATGATCTACTAAATCTCTTAATTAGGGTTGTGGGAACCCTAATGAAATAAAAAAGTAGAGGAAGAGCAAAGTCATTCTTGATTGATGTTCTTGCATGTATTGTGATTTTATTCGGTTTGATTGTTTTCTTAACAACTGCAGAAGTTCAGAACTTACCTGTATTTGATACCATCTCCAAAAAAGAGGTTAAGATTAGGAAAAGAAGATCACAACAGTAATTAAAAGCTATCAACATTCATCCAATTAACTTAAGACCCAAAAGGAGATAGTTAATCTGGGATCCTGGACAATGGTTAGTAAGGATACACTCTGAGACTCAAAAGGTGATGAGTAAAATTCACCAAGGCATTCATAAGATGGTTGGTGACACATTTTTTTAGATTTTTCATGTAAGGCATCGAAAGGGTTTGACATGCATGATAAGTCTGCAGAGCTAGGAGATTAAGGGAACACACCTAGTATTCATCTCATATTGATTTCAACCTAAAGTGATCAAGATCTATTGTGACTACTACTATTTTCACAAAATTCTCTCATTTACTTTTTTGAACTTGTTGGAACATAAGAGGGTTGCACAACACTTTGAGGGACCATGTCCCTTAAAGTTAGTTACGGGAAATCAAACAGTAAAGCAGCAAGTAAACAATACTTCATAGGAAATATAAAGAACACAACAATTTAACGTGGAAACCTTCTTGCTCAAGGGAGGAAAAACCATGTTCCCTCATAATCACTCAAGAATCCACTATAATCAACTCTTGATTAGAGACTTGATTTAATCCTAACTCTAGGCTTTACCAACTTATAATAACTCTACTACAAACCCACCTTGACAACTCTACCAAGAACTCACCTCAATATTAATTAACTCTAACCAATATTAAACTCAGATAACTCTACCTAATCACTCTCAAGAACACAAGAAAAGGTCATTACTCTTATAACACGAGTAATTTGATTAAATACTCAAACATGACTCAAGAACACTCAATATTCTAGTACACACAGAAACCATGAACTTGAGCAATGTTGCAAAGTTGAGTTTTTGCCAAATTTTCACTTGAATAATCATATTGCAAAAATTGAATAATTGAGAAGCATTCTTTTTCTTTTATAGTGGAGTAATGATCAGGGCAGAAATCTAATTAGGCCAGGTGTCCTGATGGGTACACGCCCACCTGCATAATTTGTTACACTAGAAGACAAAACTGCGCAGGATAGTGACAACTGTACGGATTTATGAAAATCGAAGAACCTAGTAACACCCCAAAAATAGGTCCGAGACATCACACAATGCTCAAGACTATGAGTAACCTTAAGATAACCATGTCTACCTTCTACTAAGTCTGAATCTCATAATAAGGGAATGTGGATATATAGATCATACTAAATGAGGAAATCTATCTGAGCTAACTGAGAATATCCGAATATAATCTCTAAAAAAATACTAGACTCAATTGTCTGAATAATTAATATTGAATAATCTAAATAGTATCTAGCAGTCTGGCAAACCTCAACTACTAATAACTTGAGAGTCACTAGGAAAACCCCCCCATTTGACTCAAACTATCTGAATTATCTATACTAATAAGCTCAAAACTAAAAGACTAAGTCCCCAAACTATGAGGACTCACAAACTATCAGGATGTAGATAAAGATGCTTGAAATTACTCACACTGCTAGAACTGAGCACCTGAACCTACATTATCAGACAATGTAGCACATAGACATGTATGTGGATCAGTACTTTGAGAATGTATTGAGTATATGGGGATGAATGCATGAGTAAAACAAAATATCAGTCATCTTCATAGTTTATAAAACAATGCATGCTAAATGTATATGACTCACATAAGCTGGAATATCTAAAAGCCAAGAATCATAATCATGAGTAGTAAATCATACTTTATATATCTAGTGAGCCATAACATTTAGGTCTAAAAGCTGTACTAGTGTTTTGTCTATAAATCATGCTATCTAAGTGTAGATAGAACTCACTTTTATATCTAAAATTTGAAAGCTGATCTGTTGCTAATGTCTTTCTGTAAAGCACTATTTAAGTAAAGTTGTGAGCCTTTACACTTAGTTTCTAAAAGTTGTTTTGTTATTCCTTACTTTTTTCGGTAAGCTGTAGGAAAATTCACTCAAAATCTATTTATTTAATCAAACTATTAGGGAGGTTATTCTAACCGACATAAACTATGTGAGCTATCATGGAGTCTAACATCTAGTTTCCTTATGGGAAGCCTTACGTTGGGGAGAGGTGTTATACACTTTTCAAAGAGTATAACCTAATCTAAGTGATCACATTTGTATCTATCATCCATATAGAAATGAGAATAATCTGAACCTACGTTGGCTCGTAGTTCTGGGTCATGAGAACATACCCACCTCGATGCTAAATACTACTCCTTTTAATCTGTATGCTCATCCTATTGGAAATCCACTTTAAAATCTAGTATAATGGTTTATTATGAAAACCAACTGTATAATTGCTAAGTTAAACTATAATCTAAAACTGTAAAGTGGATCTCATATCTCAGCTGAGATAAAAAATTAAATCTTTATCAAAAATCT
>NW_025876801.1:0-2265 GCF_002878395.1 Capsicum annuum
TGTGTGGGACGGAGTAAGGGCCCTTCTCACCTCCTACGAGTCGTCCGATGGAAAAGACTTTCTGAATAGGGTAAAAGAACTTGGGATCGTCGATCTCTTCCTTAAAGATTGGGATGAGTCGATGTCGGTCGATGGTGTGAAAACACTTCCTGATGTTGAATTCCAAAAACCTGCGAGAGGTTCCCCACTCTTCTTTGATCCATCTTAGGACGAAGTGGAAGCCTCGACCCGAGCGAAAGTGCGATGCGTCTGGAAACTCGAGATCGTAAATGGATTCGAGTACCATTCTGATCGCCTCTTTCATGATCCTTTCTATAGGTAGAACTACTGTGAGCGGTCTAAACTTCGACCCTTATTTCTTTCTTCATATTGTAAAGGGGAGAAAAGTCTTTTTTTTGCTCCCTCTATTGATTGAAAAAGGGCACTTCTACCGTCGTTTCAGTGACTCATAGGGCTTCCCTCAGCTCAGTCTTTTTCGTTTTTAAGAATGGTCGCCACTTCTACTAGGACCGGAATGATTATCCCTGCCCGATGGGTCTACATCCATCCCTGAATGTCGTCGGGTACTATTAACTTCCCCGCCATTCTTGTAACTGTCACCTGTAATCCGCACAGGTGTGTTCGCACCCCCCTGAGTGGACGAGAAAGAAAGGATTTCTCGGAGCAACCCCCAGGTTCTAGACTCAGGAGTCAACTTTCCCGTATGAGTATTCGGTATATGTATCAGTCCATGGAAGAGTGAAAGGGTCACCACTACTGAGGATCCCCCCTAATCTTAGATAGGTCGTCTGAGGGTTCACCGCGGTTCATTGCTGTGCTTACACACAAGGCTACCCTTTTCCGAAAGCTCCGCAGGACCTCCTACCACTAGTCTTCGGCCGGAGGGGTTTATTGCACAAAAAGGCCGGGGCGCAGGCTCCCGAAGAGAGAAGCCCAACGAATGTCAGATGCAAAGCACGCACCTCATTAAGATCATATTGGCATACTCTCCCAAAAAACAAAGAGCAGACCCCATTGAAGACGAGAGTGAGGTACAACAAGGCCATGTCTGTCCACCGCCCTTCTCACGGAGCCATACGTGGACGTTACTGCTCATACAGCTCCCAGCCAGCAAGCAGTTAGCCTTCCTCTACAAGGAATGGAAGTGTGGATGAATCGACATCAAATATAGATTTTTGTTGTACACGATATCCATTTTTTTAGTCCTAGCTATCCACTCCACTATGTGGTAGAGTGTTCGTCCCAACCCCTTCGCAGGGGTACCTTCCCTTTTAATTGAGAGAAGGACTCGGAATTGACTCCCCTTGACTCGAGATCCGAAAGAAGGGTATGGAGTTTCTCCAAGAAATGCTCCCCCATGGCGGTACGCGGATTCTCGAGGGCCCAAGCTCCTCATCCCAGCCAATCCCCCATTGGTCGAGTTACTTCGTTCCTTTCAGTCGAGTGTCTAAAGACCCTCTCACTTCTTTTACTACAACAAGATCGGTAAGAGGAGCCACCCTCCCCCTTACTCCACTTTATTCCACCCTCTGACCTACTTGATTTTGTTTGGTCTTTCCATAGTAGAACCTGCCATAGTGAAGCACCCTCCTTTGACAAGCGGCTGCGAGCGCCTACATCACAAAGTCCTAACTACATACCTACAATATGGCCATACGTATCCAGAATGTAAACAAAGTAGCTACTGTCAGTGCCATTACTAATTTTATCCAAATAGATTTTGTTTAGCCCGAGAAATTGTTCTTTGAGCGCTTCATCCATAATAAAGGAATGCTCAACCACATCTTTGAAATGGAGTCCTTCCGGTAATTGTGGAGTTCCATTCGTATCTCTATACTTTTTCCAAAGCATCTCTAGTCTCGATTCGGTCTTTTGTTTCAGCTTTTCGAGAGCCAAGTCATGTATACTCTCCGCAATAGTACTTCGTTCGAAAAGTCGGCCTACTTTAAAAGCCCCAAAAATAGCTCCCGAAAGAAGGAGTCCGACTGCTAGTGTAGTCACTTTAGAAAGAAAACGATCCATGTGAAATTCAAGTAATTCCGCTTCTTGCTCGAAAAATGCGAGCTTGTGTGAAAAAAAGGACTGGGTTAGTTGGTTGTTGGCCAACGGAAAGCATGGGAGTTGTTGGGCGTAAAAGTGACTTTCTTCTTTATACAATATTTTTTGTTAGATGAAAAGAGGGCTCCGGTAACCAATTGACATCGGAACTTTGTACTTCACTTCCGCTTCCTTCCTAGGTATATTCCTACCCTACCTATCTAAATG
>NW_025876802.1:0-3802 GCF_002878395.1 Capsicum annuum
TGTTTCGATTATATAGCATTATTTTATTGTTGTTCTAATTCCTTTCTACTAGAATTTGCAATGTTTAATTTCCTAATTAATTGCTAAATTTTTTCTACCGTTTCTTTCTTTTTTGTACTTGGATTTGATACACTTTAGTCTAACATCTTTTGAAATCAGTCTCTCTACCTCCACGAGGTAGTGCTAAGGTCTGCATATATTGATTTAAATAGCCCCACTCCACCCAAATATAACTAATAATATACATGATATACACGTAATATATGTGTTTAAGGTATTTTTTTAAAAATAATATTAGCCAACCACAATATGCTTTGAAAAGCAATTTTTAAATGAATTAACCAAATACAATTTGTTCCTTTTTTGTTCAAAATTAATTTTTTTAAAAAGCAAATTTAATAAATGCTTTTCAAAATAAGCAACTTTTAACTACTTGGCAAAATAGGTTGTAAGACTCGAGGCGCTATATCTAAGCCATAAAATAATATACGTATTATCAAAATTTTAAAAATATATAAAATAAGTGAAAATGTATATGATATGCATTATCTCTAAAGATGTTAACAAAAAAACAACTATAGAAAAAAAAATCGATCCGAGCAAGCGACGAAAGCGAGAAAAGAGGAACAAAAAACAAGAATTTAAAATTAGGGAGAAGAGTTAAATTCGTGCTTAATTAAACTATAAGAAAGGCTCATATTTGCCTCGTATAAAAAAAAGGATTTTAACTACAAAATATGTGGTATTATCGGGTGCTAAACTTTGATCATTTTAAAATAAGGACAAATTTAGTCAAATTTAGTAATGAGAGAACATATTTTACCTTAACTACAAATGCTGAACAAATATATTTAATTTTATATAGTTCGAGCACAAATTTAACCATTTATTTATATTAAAAATTACATAAATACACAACTTATATTTCCAATATTACAAAAAATCTCAACTCTCTAAACATATTACAAAAATCTCAACATATACACAGAATGTTATGTATATGTCGGCTATGTTATGTATATTAATAGGGAGAGAGAGTAAAGTAGTTAAAAAAGTAGGAGAGAATGTAATTACTTCCAAAAGGGTTGATATTTATGTTATTTATACTTATTTATAAGGTAAAAACTAACATATAGTCTCATTAGAGTATCTATAACTAACTTCCTAGTCCAAATTTTAATATTTACGATTCATAGACAAAATAAATGACAGTTTTATGTGTGTGTGTATATATATATATATATATATATATATATATATATATATATATAAAAGAAGGAAAAATCCATAACAGCAAAAAGAGATTAAAAAAAAAGGAAATTTTAATGTAATAAATGTCCTTAATCTTCTCCAACTTTCCATTTATTTCTCTCATATAACATATCAATAAATATGAATTTATGCGTTAATTGCTCCTCAAAAGTTGATAATTTTTTTTTAAAAAAAAATTGTAATCTATAGGAGAAAGTTGACAGTACAAAATTCTGATATACGATTTATGCAAATTATTTTTTTACTTGAATTTATTTACTAAAATTCTTTTTTGAATCTAATACGCAATAAAAATTGATTCAGTTTCAACATAATGAAAATCGATTTTATTATTGGTTTGAATTAGATTTTGCGAAATTGAATGCACAATATAAACTTCAAACACTTTCAACTTGTCAATTTTGTAATTACTATTATTTTTGTATACAATAACTTCAATTGTAATTTTGTGTTTCAATTTTTGTATTCAATTTTTATTTTTGTAATTTTGATTTTTTTTTTCATAGAAGTTGTTAAAAGGTTAAAATCCTTGTTTGTGTTAGTTTTTTTTTTTTCTAAATCCCATTTGTAAATGCAATTTGTATGATATATTCATTCATTACTCTACTGTATATTTCATAATTACATATTGATAGTCTATTAACATTTTTTTATGTATATCTAGTAATAGTATATTTGAATTTTTGTATATCTATTAACATACGTGTATAATTGTATTTGTATATCTGTTTTAAAGGTTACAAAGATTGTTTTTATTATTTGTATATCTGTTGTTTGTATATCTGTATATTAGTTTACATAAATTTGATATTTGTATATCTGTTGTTTGTATATCTATATATACATATATGCAAATGAAGTATACATATATTCAAATCAAAGCTGATGTTTATTATTTGTATATCTGTTGTTTGTATATCTGTATATACAAATTTGAATGTTGTTTGTAAACGATATTGCAAACGAAATATACATATATTCAAATCAAAATTGTTGTTTATTATTTATATGTCTGTTATTTGTATATCTGTATATACAAATTTGAATGTTGTTTGTAAACAAAATATACATGCGAACGAAATATACATATTTGTATATCTATATATACATATATGCAAACGAAATAAACATATACATATATGTTTATTATTTGTATATTTGTTGTTTGTATATCTATATATACAAATTTAAATGTTTTACATAATAACAAATTTGAATGTATATGCATATATGCACTCTAAAACTGTATATATCTACATATGCATTATTCTTCAAAATATATATGTGAAAGTTAACTGTATATACATATATGTAAATTGTCTATACATATATCAAAAAAACAAACTGTATATACATACATACACTCTAACTCTCTGTGTGTGTATATATATATATATATATATGCATGTAATATTCTACAAAAAAAAAGTATACGTATCTACATATATTGAAACAAAAATGTATATTGACCAACAATTCTGTTTCACGAGAATATATACAAAAAAAACTCGTAATCATTTTCTTCTTCATTGCTTCCCCTTTTAGATTTAAATACCTTAAAATATTTTTTCTTTTCCTCCTTGCTAAAAGATGCAAAAAAATTTCCTTTTTTTTTTGATAATCATCCATAAAAATAAAATGGGGGAGTGACTTACATAATATATAAAAATTTATATTATAAAATAAAAATCCGCAAAAACGAAGAAATTATAAAAACGGGGGAGTACTCCCCCTTTTCTATTTTTTTTTTGTAACATAGATGAACAACGAAGAAATTTAACGACTAACTGACATATATATAAAAATTTTAAAAAATTAAATCTTAGGTTAATAAATATCCTAAAGTGATTTTCTGTAGTAAAAAATCCCCAAAAATGACTTATCATAGAAAAATCAAGGATGATATTTTGTGATATTCGGGTGATTTTAAGAGAAAATTAGGAGAAGAAAGTTGAAGAAGATCTCTTGAATAATCATGTATTATGATGTTGCCAATGCTGTCGTTTCTTTAAAATTAAGGATGTTAGAAAGTTTTTGAGAAAAAAATGAAAAAATAATTGAAGAAGATATCATAAAAAATCTTGTGTGTTGATATTCCATTGTTGCCTTTTTTCGAGCCAATAGGATGGAGAGAGAATAGAAAGAAAATACCAAAAATAAATACATGAGAGAGAAAATTGATATATACAAATCTTAATATATTTGTATATAGGGCCCACAAAAAAAAATTGGCTTTTAACTACCAAATGACTATGAATTGTAATTTTTTATAACATTAACCATATCATGTAATTAATATAGTATTTTGTCTATAATATGTAATTTTTTCTATTTATATTATGTGGAGCTGTCAATATAAGCCGATTCAACTCATTCGGGCTAGCCCACACGGGCTTTGGAGTTTGACGGCCCAAGTCAGACTGGCCCATCATCAGAATACACCAAATCCACACAATCAATTTGTGGGCCTCACGGGCTAGGCTACTTTTTAAAAAATATTATTTTATAATTTAATTTTAGAACGTAATAA
>NW_025876803.1:0-2566 GCF_002878395.1 Capsicum annuum
TTCTGCTCAGGACCCTCCTGAAAAATGGGATTTTACTTTCTGTTCAGGACCCTCCTAGAAAATAGGATTTTACCTTCTGTTCAGGACCCTCCTGAAAAATGGGATTTCACTTTATGTTCAGGACCCTCCTAAAAAATGAAATTTTACTTTCTGTTCAGGACCCTCCTGAAAAATGGGATTTTACTTTCTATTCAGGACCCTCCTGGAAAATGGGACAACGCTTTCAAAAATGAAATACTACTTTACTATAATTTTTGTTTGGGATAATTTTAGTTCTAGTTTTAATTTTGGGTTTCAGGAGCCCACCTGAAGAACCGGGTGATGAAATAACATATCATGAGCCCGCCTGGAGAACAGAGTGAAGAAATAAAAAGTCAAGCAAAAAGTGATGAAATAGCAAGTCAGGAGCCCGCCTTGAGAATAGGGTGAAGAAATGAAAAGTCAAGCAACAAAGCGAAGCAATTGAAAGCCAAGCAACAAGTTGAAAGAAATTTCAAGTCAGGAGCCCGCCTGAAGAATAAGGTGATAAAAGTCGAGTCAAGACCCAACAAAAGCTGTATAGATAGGATTTTGTAATTTCATTTATGTTTTAAGTTGTAATTTTCATTTTTGATGTAATGACAGAGTCGCGGACCGGAACCTCGATGGAACCTTACTCGACTCTCTAACTCAGTATAGTCCACTTCTCTTCCAACCCTTTGAGATACTTGTGACTTCCTCATGAGTTGGGTAGATAGGGTGTCCGACAGGATTCGATTGTCCTTCTATTACTCCTCTCTTTGAATAATGATCGGGATAAAATTCAATCTCGTTGTTTACTTCTTTGTCTGAAAACACTTCGTGTTTACATTCAAAGGGGGCATGATGTAGACATGTAATTTCGTCCCTCCTCGATATCATTTTACCCATTTTTACCTTATCTCATCCATGTAATTATCCATCCATAAAATGACAAAAATAACAACCCTTAACAAATTTTATCTTGTTTTGATCCTATCCTAACAACCTCTCCAATTAAAAACTGGACACCTCGCCCCTCACCCCATACCCTACCCCTACCCCTACCCCTACCTCACTACCCTACCCCACTACCCCATCCTACTATATACATACGGACAATACATTAATAAAAGGGAGAGGTCATGTTTTTTGCAAGGGGGACCACACAAGTGGGAATCCACTGGAAGGGGAATAAAGAACACACACCATTAACACATACCCAAGAGCTCCATCTTTTTTTTATTCGTCACTCACAATGGGATGAACAAACACACACTCTCACCCTCACAACTCACAGACAAGATTACACACAGAAAGAAACTGAGAGAAAAATTAGATGCGAGAGAGGATAAGAGAGAGAGAGATCAAGAAAGAAAGGAGGTGAAGGAGGAAAAGAGATCGGGAGAGAGAGAATAGGGGTGCTGACTGCTCCAGTGATTTTATCAGCGGAAAAACATCACTGACGCCAACCAACACCTCAAAACAATGAAAACCGGTAAGTTCCACCAAAATAGGCTCCGCCAGTGAGGTCCGGCGAACCAGTTCCCATCTCGTATCTGATTTCTCAACCAAACTTGACCCCGTCTAGCTCAGTTTCGGTGAAACCTGCCGGAGAACAACCCACAAACTCCAAACCCGCTACTGTTCTTGGTTCTTTCCAGTGAAATCTAGTCGGGAATATTGTATTGTTGACTTCTTGGTCTATCGGGGCTCCGACGTAATTAGAAAACAATAATCCAGCCCCGATTCTGGCGAAGCTATAGAAGTTTCTCTACTGGTTTTGATTTTTTCTTCGAGTTGTGGGTTCGGGTTGATGGAAAATAGTGAAAGGCTATACTGAGGTTGGGTTGCTCTTTTTTTTTTAGGTTTGACTCGAGGTTTCGGACACAAATTCTACGGGATTTAATCGGAACAATACATCAAGTTTGAAAGCGACATTGAGGTCCAATTCTATCTTCTCTTCCTTTAAATTTTTACATGAATGTGAATGATTTTTTGTTTGAGTATGTTCATATCTTTGTTATGTATTGGTTGATGGAATTTGGAGGCGAGAAATTGAATTGATAATTGAGGCATGTGTTAATCATTGGTTGAGAATGAAAGAGGGGTGGGAGTTGATAAAAATGAATATTGATTAATCTTGATTCATCGTCGTTGGTTATTTTGGAACAAATGTGAATGTTAAACGCAATAGTATCATGATAGGTCGAAGCAAAATAGGCAAATGATAGAGGGTAGGCAAATTTAAGAATATTGGATTGGTGAATGCTTGAAATGTGTGTTGAATGATTTTATTTTCACTTTTAGATCAATTATACTATTTGGCCGGGGAATTCCCCAAAGTATCTGTATATATTTATTTCTCGGGGAATTCCTCGAGTTATCATGTACCGGAGGACGTTCGTAATGAAGGCACGAGGCATCGGGTAAAGCATTGGAGTTAGTTTAGAATAGGATTTATATTTTCGCATTTTTCTGTTTCGGTTTTTAATAATTGACCCGGACATTATGATTTTGGATTTGTTTTGTTTTGTTGGCTTGATTGATTGTTTTGTGTGTTTTTGTG
>NW_025876804.1:0-1123 GCF_002878395.1 Capsicum annuum
AACAATGATACGGATTTATGCACGTCGTATTAAAAAAATACATATTCCATATAACAATGATACAATTTTATTCATAAATTTGTTGCTCTATTTTTTTTTACGAACCATATCAGTATGTTATCTTGATTGTATTAATATGATATATAATTTGTATCTGAATTAGGTTTAGATAAAATATATCATTCTTCTTCTTTGGTTTCGGAAGTAGAAGGAGTGTTAGAGGAATCCATCTGCGTGCTAAGTTTTTTTAACTAACTCAATTAATTCGTCAAGTTTTTTATCAAGAGATGAAATATGTTCTCCTAAAACTTTAACATAAAGACTCAAATAATTATTTTGGCCGATAAGGTTATTTACTTCAGAAATACTGATTTTTCCAACATCTTCATTTACAAATTTTTGAAAAGCAGAAAAAGTCATTTCAGTATTATTAGGTAATATAAAGGAAGACGAAGGAGGATACATAGCTTGAGTAATTGTACCATCAGAACTTTGATAAGATCTTTCAATTATTTTTATATAGGACGGCAAATATGCAAACATAAACCATGGCACAAAAAAGATAATTTTATTATGTAAGACACATATTTCATAGAATTCTTCGAAAATATTTCGTAATTCATCAGGACTATAAGTTTCAAAAAACCATGTCCTAAAGGTTTTTCATTTTTCACAAAAAAATTCTTTTTGAATATATTTTCTTGCCTGAGAACCAGGACTAAAATCAATAAGTTGTGTCATCATAATTAAACAGAATTAATATCAAAATCCATCTCAAATGGGGTAGGATTTTCATTATCAAAATCTTGCACTATATTAGTTTTAGAGTTGATTTTAATCTTTTTTACACCTTTAGGTGTAACATGCGAATCTGCAGAATTAATAGTATGCAAAGGCTCGATTCCTAGCTGGACCATAATCAGGTTCTATAGGAGAAATATGATGTATAGAAGGAAGTCTTCTTGGCAGAGAAAAAGAATTTCTATAGACTGGAGGATTATTATCAAATTGAAGACAAATTCGTCCATTAGAGTTTTGAGTTACATGAGTTAACTCTAAATTAGTCACATCCTCCACCAATTGGTTTGGAGAAGTGACTGAGTTTAAAACCCATGTTTTTGGG
>NW_025876805.1:0-8566 GCF_002878395.1 Capsicum annuum
TACATTACTTCAACCTTGATAACTCACAAGTCCTTGATCTTTATTAGGAATCTTAGGTTTTCTCATCTCCGTGTAAAATAATCATAAGCTCCTAGTCAATTTTTTTAAAATCTAAAAGAAACTTTTTATATATAGATTCTATCACTTACAATTCATGACCAATCAAGAGAGTTGCAACGTGGTTTGTTTTCCTTGAAAGCATAATTATGTGGATTCCATGATTTAATAGAAAAGGAATCGTATGAATCCTAATTGGAAAATAAAAGAGAAATACCTAAATAATTAGTAATCAAGTTACATTCGTACTAATTTTATTTTTAGTAAAAAGTTAAAAAGTTGTAGTCTAAGTCTAATCCTTTTTCTAATATTATTTTTCATATATTTTAGGACTCATATATTTATTTCTTTTCATATATTAGTAAGTTTCATCCTATATATTTTAGGAGTCCTTAATTTAATAAAATAATAATTAAAGAAAATATTAAAAAAGATGATTTTGTCTCAAGCAGAGACTTTTAATGAAGGATAAAAAGTTCAAATAATATTTCTAAGGCCCTTCACCACTTTTAATTATAGATTAGCTTAGGGGTACGCGCCTCGCGCGTGTTCCTCACTTTATTGAGTTCAAATATTACACTAAATTAGATATTTGTTTAAGTAATAAATATGAATACAATAATTAAATTCAACATCTTTTGGAGAATTTATTTAATTAAACCTAACCTTTACCAAAAAAAATTGTCAAAGTAATCGACATTCATCTACCACCTGTAAACTGCAATAAAATAATACGATTAATAAAATAATATAATTAAATCTAATCGTTATACAAAACTTTTCTCAAAGTCATCTGACACTCATCTACCACATGTAAACTATAACAAAATAATACGATAATAGAAATATCAAAATATACAACTAAACTTTACCTTTACACGAAAAAAATTCTCAAAATAGCGATATAAAAACAATACAATTAAACCTAACATTTACCTAAAAAAAATTCGTCAAAGTCGACTGACATTCATCTACCACCTGTAAATTCATCCTGTAAACTATAAAAAAAAAAATACAATAGTGATCACAGAGCTTCAATTTTGATGAAAATAATTCTTGTCTGAGCAAAAATTTTAACCCTGGAGAATAACTTGAATGGAAACAAAGAATATATATATAAATATATATATATAGAATTCTATTATGTTGACAAAAATAGTGAAGAAGTTGAGGGTTAGAAAATTAAGTATCCACCAATCTATACATGCAACCGAATCAAGTTAGATGACATTAATCATATTTTTTCAATAAGTAAACCGATTTCTTTTTTAGTTTAACGTGCATCTCAATATTTATAAAAGTATTTCATTAATAAAGTCCTATTTTAGGAGTATTTTTCTATCCTATTTTAGGAGTATTTTTCTAATATATTATAGATATAGATTATTGATAAGATTAATTTTTTTCTGGGTTGAATATGAACGTGTATGTTATAATTTAGTTAGAATAGGATTTTAATTTTTGTGTACATAAAAGAAAAATTAAATTATTTAAATTACCTTCACACAAATTATACTCTTCAAAGGATTTTGTTTCTAATATTCTAATACACTTTTTTTTTTTTACTTTTCACAATTTTTTCCACTTTGAGGGTTTTCGTTAGGACACCTTTTTTTTTTTTTCCTTTTACATGCTAATGTAGGAATACATATTGATTTATTGGTTTTGTATAGGATTTTTGTTTTTGTTTGTTCAAAATTAATTAGAATAGGCTATTGATTGTGCATTTGTACTGTCGGACAAATTTATATTGATTATTGGATTTGTAATTTAAATAGAATATGTGAAAAGATGATTTTATCTAAAGAAAATTTTTTTAATGAAGGATAAAAAGTTCAAACGTGATTTATCCCAACACATTTAGTATAAAACATTGAAAGTAATCCTTGAAATGTATTTTCGAAAAATTGTTAGAGCCAACTGAACCTACAAAATGAAATCATTAATCTACCGTATTCAAGAAGTTACTTAAATTTATTTTGTAGCAAAAAGGTCGTTCAATTAATGATAATTATCTCACTGCAAGTATATAAACATGCATGCAATAAGAATATGAATATCTATTTTATATTCGAACTCTTTCGAATTTTATGAACTTTTATTTATAATAGCTAAATATGATCTAAATATTAAATATCAATATACATATACCCTGTTGATATAGATTGAATAAAAGAGACCATTTACCCCTATTGATAGCCAAGAATTCCGCTGCCAATTAACTTTTTGATCCTCAATTTCAGCGAGCGATGGATATAGGTACGGGGGGAATCAATGATACATTTTTTTTTTTACTTTTCATTATAGTAGCTAAATTTAAGGCCTAAAAAATCTAGTGCATTCTATCCACATTACTTTCTCGAGAGTTAATAACCTTATCAATCAATTACTTTCTCTATTTTATTTATGTGACATTTTTCACGTCTTGAGAATCAAATAGTTTATGTTTGATTGTGAATTTAGACATGAGATTTTTAATTTTTTTTTAAAAATATTATATATTCAGAAATTACGTAAAGATGTTATAAGAAAAAATAATTGGCGATTCAAAATATTTAAAAGATACATGAAAAAATAATGGTTAAAAATAAACTTATTTGGATCTTGAAATTCGAAAGATATGAAGAGAGTATTTTTTTTATAACTGTGATACACAGACAGTGGACCAACTTCCATGCACCTCGACATTTATGGAGTACCTGTCTCCCATCAATCGATTACTTATGCTTTAATCCCAAACTTTAGCTCTAGCCAGACCAATTTCAATTCTTTTTTTTTTGGCAGTTGGGTGCATTTAATTAGAAAGAGTAGGAATTACATATGCGGGCCAATCAGCCAGGGTTAATTACAAAAAAAAGAGCAGTTTTGCTCAACAAGAGTTTGAGCATTTGCTGAAACAGATCTTTCAAAATAAGTCTCTCTCATGTCTGCTATCAATTCCTGAAGAGCATACACATGTAGAACTTGCAAAAAATGAACTTCTCCAAGAATGTTGGAGGTAGATCCCTGCTTGGCTAATTTATCAGTGACTTGGTTTTGTTCCCTGAAGCAATGCTTGACTACTGGAGCCCCTGCTTTCATCAGTTTTGACCTGCAAAGATTAACGATGCCATCATACTGAACATTGCCATGTTTGAGCATTTATATAACTTCCATTGATTCTGTGTTCACTTTAATAGGGATATGGTTTTGTTGGACAACAATTGATAGATCCACCTGAAGAGCAAGTAATTTCATTTGGTTATTTGAAGCAAAGAGATAACTTTGTGTAAAGCCTATCATCCATTCGCCATTATGGTTACGTATAACAACTCCTATACCCCTTTTTCCTGGATTACCAAGCATGAACCATCAACATTGAGTTTGTAGTAGCCCATAGGCGGAGGGATCCAGTTGATGTAAACGGTAGACTTACTTGCTTTGTGTTGAGGTTTGTTATTGAGAAGACTATACTCGATTGCCTAATTGTAAGCCTGATTGAAAGAAGGCTTTGTTGTGCCCTGCTGGAATAAATTATGGTTCCTGGACTTCCAGATTTCCCAGAGACAATGTTGAATGATTTCATGCCATAGAAGAATGCAGTCAAAAGCTTTGTGCTTAGTAGCTTTCCAAGCATTAGACCAATTGGTATTTGAGAGGTTCGAGAGATGACAGGTTATTTTTGAAAAGACATTAGTGAAAGTGTCTACCTAGATGGCAGAGGTGGAGGGCTTTTTTAGTGAAGTCCAAGTTTAGGAAGCCCATACTGGTTTGTCGAGGGGGCCTAGGCTCCTTATTGGGCCTTTCAGTAATTGGGTCGTTAGCATACCCCAAACCACTAGTGAAAGCATGGTTCTGGCCCATAAGGTGTATGTGTTTGGTACTATTGCCTTGGCGAAGGTTCGCGGTGTTGACCGCCTTGCCTTTACCAGCGGTTATGTCTTTGGGGTTAGAAAACTTACCTGAGATTGTTGTAGAGGAATTCGTTTGTGTGTTAGTCCTGTTGGGGAGTTTCCTTTTTGATTTTTTGAAAGTTTTCGTAGTCCACTGCACCTTTGGCTCCGTTGTTGGACCAGGTTGCTCTTGATTGTTGTTTCCCAGCTTCGACGTACTGTGTTTTCACTTTGGGTAGCTGCTTATGGTGTGGCCTAGCCGCCCACATGAATTGCAAAGAAAACTATCTCCTTCATAATGGAGAGCTTGTTGGTGGTTTTCGATGTTTACCGAGCTTTTCACCTGCCTGTCCATCAGGATCTGCACGCATATTGAGCGTATTATCCACACACTGCTGTGGATGTTCATGCATCCACCTTAATTAGGGATTCGATCTTCCTTCCTACTTTCTCGAGGATAATCCGGTCATAGAATTATGTTGGCAATTTCGGTAACCTGACCCATATTGCGGTGGTGAGAACTTTTGAGTCACTTGGAACAAAGTTAGGGACCCAAGTTCGGACTGATAAGTAGGCTCCAGCGACGAACCATGGACCTTGTTGAAGCACCTTCCATTGAAGGTCCTCTCTATTAAATTTAGCGGTGTAGAATTCTTTGCCTAGGACTATCAATGGGAAAGGATCACTGATTTTCCACAAATCTGCTAACTTCTTGCACAGGTAATGGTGATTGAACCTTTTGCCTATCGCTTTTACAATAACTGAGCGCTTCCATGGATCGTAGATCCGTTCTTTCTCCTCCATCGTCAAGGGCACAGTGTCATCTGAATCCGTTTGCTCTAAAGTAGAAGAAGTTTCTGACGGTGGTATCGAAGTGGAAGTGGTAATGTGGTTATGAGGAACAAGAATTTCAATTCGATACTAAATATTTGGGATAATTATCTTGTTAAACATTAAAGAAAGTAAACTTTTATTTATTTAATTAACTGTTCAAGATTCATAGTTTTCATATGCCTATATCTACATAAAAGAACAAAAGAAGGATAAAAAATTATTTAATCAAATAAACTAACCTGCATTTAACGATTTTGCAACCTTTAGTAAATTCAACAAATTGGCGACACTGTGGACATCTTTTCCACTTTTTAAGCTCAACAAACAAGTCGAAAAAGACGTGGTTTCTGTCCCTCAGTTCTTGATCTCTTCATAGCAAAAGTTTCTCTTACAATTTGGACACTGTGCAACTTTTTTTTTTTTTTAATTTAAATATAGTTTATCAAAATTTGAAGTCATAGAAGTGTGATTAGGTTGAGGTTATTGCATATATTATTTTCCCATAACTTGGACTCATATGACATCTTTAGGAATGAACTCCTAATTATGGTTAATTTGCCAAAAATAAACACACGACGGTTTATATCATTCATAAATTAAGAAAAGGATTCCAAAAATAAAGTCCTTATCATATACATGTGGGACTCCTTAACAATTAATTCTATCTACAAAAGAAACTCTTAATTATGGTTAATTTGCCAAAAATAAACACTTGATAGTTTATATCATTCATCACCAAAAAAAGAACTCCAAAAATAAAGTCCTTACCATATACATGTAGGACTCAATAATAATTAATTCTATCTACAAAAGAAGGATTCTTTGAATTATACGTTCAACATAATGTATTAGAGTTTGGTAAGCCTATTAGGATTTTAAAAGGAAAAAGACTCCAAATAACCGAATTCAAAAATCAATTATCACTGATATAGCATTTTATATTTTAAAATTAATTATTATTAAATAAAAATAGTAAAAAGACGATTTTATCTAAAGGGGAGACTTTTAATGAAAGGTAAAAAGTTTAAACGTGATTTATAAGGCCCTTCACACTTTTAATATAATATAGATATAGATATAGATATAGATATAGATATAGATATAGATATTTTCACAGTTACTGCTTTGCACGTGTATTTAGCGTTGGTGAATAGTAAATATATATAAAAATAAATATTGCCTATAACATAGAATATATTATCACAGTTGATTTGACTAATTGAAGAGACTCTAAGTCGCACTTAAAGTGACATACTACCCCAACTCTTCATCATCTCTTCTTCTATTGCCACACAAAATCACCAATATTTCACCCTATGTGATGGTGATTGTACCTATAAGTAATTTTGCATAAATGTACTAGTTTTAGTCTTTTACCACAAAATTTATGAATTTTGTAATCACTCCCATAAGTGTTGATATAAATTTATCACAAATGATACTATGTGAAATTCACTTATGAAACGTGAGTTTCATGAAAATTCATAGACACTATTTATCTAATAGTGATTTAAGTTTTCTTTTCTCCCTTTTTTCTTATTATTTTTAAGAAAGTTGGGAACGTAATCATGTTAATAAATAAATATAGATGAAAAAAATGTTAAAACATAGCAATTGACAGTAAAGTAGATACTATATTTATTGACATTATATAACACTTATTTTTACCTCAATTTAGACTCTTCGGACTATGATTTTTCTTCATATGATTGAAATTTATGGATAATTTATTACCAAAGATCAGCACATCTTCTTAGAATTTCTCCAATCAATCCACTAAATTAAAAAGAAAGAGAAAAGAATCTTCTTGACCCTCTCAATTCTCATTAAAATGCAAAATGACCTTTCCATGAATCATTGATACCTAGCAGAATTGTAAAAGCTTAGCATAATGGTTGCTACTATTGATACTTCCACTTGAGCAAAGCCTATTAAAACTCTCTACAACATTCTCATATGTTGATTGTTGAGTCCGACCCACTTCCAATTGATTCAATAAGAAACAATCCCACAATGCCTAACCTTACAATCAAGAGTTAAAATACTACACCCCACAACAATAACATATTCAGTGCAATCACAATGAGGTCTAGGAAAGGTAAGTAGAGAGACTGTTTTCGATAGACCCTCGGCTAAAGGAAAAGAATGTCCAAAACAGTATAGAGAAAGAAATAACAATAAGGAAGGACATGGCAAAATATTATAGATAACCTGATAAGTCACTGTGAAAAGTAGAACTACGGTAACTATCCAACTAACCTTATACCCTAATTCGTGTCCTCCATAACTTCCTATCTAAGTTCATGTTATAAATAATATAAAGCTGCATCATGTCATGTCTAATTACCTCCCCCAAAACATTATATCCTAAGAGCCAAATATTTTTAAAATTTAAGACTTGCCTGTTCACAAAAACAACATCGAGCCATCAATCGATTTTCATAGATAAACTATCTCAAAATTTTTATTCAATGGAATCAACAATAAAAACACTAAAAACCCTAACCCCCCAAACCGAAAAAAAAAGTTGTAAAATTTCAGCATTTAGCCCATCCTTGAAGAACAGAGTGTAGCAAATGAAATCCATTGTTGAAACTCTGAATACGAATAAGAAATAGATCGCCACCACAATGGATATTACACATACACACAACATGCACATCCTACCCTCCTCGCAACACATTTCTTCTTCTCGATCTGCACAAAAAAAAGGTATAGATTATATGATTGGATTTGGGGGTTTTAAAATTATATAGAGAGAGATTTTTAGATTATTTATAGAGAACGCAGTAGATTGATTTGTTGGCAAAGGAAACATAGTGTAGTGTTGGATTTCTATAACTTCAAAATAGACTAAAGATATGAAAAGTTTAGCTCAAATCACTAACAAATCCCAAGATTAATTCTCGAAAAGAGAACCTATTGATCTTTTTGATCTCTTTACAGCTTGCATTATATTCTTGTTGAATTCCTGCAATACATCAAATGAAAGCAAAGACCTCTAATGCTAATGCTTCTGTCTCATATCATCTACCTTATTTGCCACATGAAAGATTAAACATATTATATGTTACTTGAAATACAAAATTAAATAAGTGAAAAAAACTAATTTTTTAATGACTATTGGTTGTAGCTGCTCATGTCAGATTCGACGCGCTACTTAGAGCTCACGAGATAACTCCCTAAACAATGAGGTAGTTTCTTCTTTCTCTCGAGTCACGTTCTAAAAGTAAGAAACGTAATCAAAGGCTTTTAACAACCAAAATAAGTAAAAAGTAAAATAGAAGAGAAGCTCTATAAGTAGGGTTCAGAGAGGGTAATTGTGCACACCATACCTCTTTGTAAAAAGGATGAGAGATTGTACGTGTACGTGTACGACCTTACCTCTTATTTCCTCCCTTTTCTTTCTGCTTAGTGTAGGAGCGATTTTTCTTTTTCTCTTTAGATTTTCACTTTGTGCAGTAGTGAAACCAGTAGATGATAGTGATGAAGTAAACTTATGGAAAGACAAGTCTACATTAATGTTGTTTTTGTTCCATTGCTTGCAATAATCTATATCTTAAGAGAAATTATTTTCTATGTGAACATAGCAACATATAAATGTTCGGACGATTTTGTAGAACTTATACTTGCATTAGAAATTTCTGTAAACATATATAATTATTAAGGCCTAAACCCGCAGGATTTAGGGGTCGTGAGTGCTCATAACAGATAATAACAAAAACAACAGATAGTAATGGATCAGAAACTACAATTAAATAATATGATTAAACCTAACCTTTTCACAAAATTCCTAAAAGTCT
>NW_025876806.1:0-1601 GCF_002878395.1 Capsicum annuum
TATTTATTTCTAGCCTCATTATTTTGGATGAGTTCTATAATGTCAAACTGGATCTCTTTAGGATTTCCTGAAATGACATTAACAGTTTTTCTGGTGCAAGTACAGAAGGTACCGTTACAGGCGCATTCTTGGCCAGATTGGGATTGATCTGTCTCATAAGCGGCGTTGGTGAATTCTTCATCGCTATAGTCGCTAGTGGACGAGGCATAGGAGTCCGAAGACTCAGAAGACTCAGGCGAATCTTCCATTCTAGAGAAGAGACTTGCTCTGGTTTCTTCAGAGAGATCTAATTGGTTTATTTTCTTTTTCTTATTAGACTTGCAGTCCTTGCAGTCTAGAAATTTTCTTTTTGCTAGGACTGGTGAAACCATAGTCTTGGCAGAAGGTTCCTAACCCATACTTGGAAGTACTATCATTCTTAAGATTGTTTTCACGATCCGTTTTCTGGTATCAAAGCCATGTTGGCAGATTGTGTACTCAACATGAGCAGCTAAGTACATAATCTGTCTAGAGCATGGAAAACTAATTTCATATAAGATGCATATGCCTTTACTCATCTATGGTTATACTTTTAATAAATTATTTTAATATATCTTGTCTTATAAAGGGATTTTCTTTAAGTATGGGGTATTCGTCTTCTCTAAAGTGTTTGAAGGAACCGATTAATCTCCGGTCTTAGACGTTGGTCAGCCTGAAAGTGTGGTCTCAGCTAAGGTGAGCGTTCGACCCTGTTGGTAGTCCCATCACTAAGATAACACTTAGATAAGTCTGTTATAAAGCCATTAAGACTTAATTAGATCCCATAAGCCTTAGATGTATTAATATAATTTATTATAGGTTACACCATAGTAGATACTTGTTTTATGCTTTCTTATGTGAAAATCTTTGCTTTCCCAGTCAGTCTCTAGACAGTATTTTCAAACTATGAATTCCAACGTTCATACCAAAAATACTATCAACCTATCTTCTAAAGCAACTCAGATTGCTAATATCGAAAATAATCTTCAAAACTGGAGTATTCCAGAAGAGTCATTTAATACGATTTATCAAATCGGAAAATTTAGTTTTTTCAAAAAACATAATATTAAGACCTCTGAGTCTACTGTTGCCATCAATAATTCTTTGGAAATTATTCAACTTTTAAATAACCTCGACATAAACCAATTTAAAAATCAGTTTAATTATCTGCATATCAGACTTGTTTAGGTGGCCATTAAGCCACTTTTTCGACAGGGTCTAGGCATCCCTGTCTGTGCTATACTAAGAGATGCTCGTCTATTAAATTTTGACGACTCCCTCTTAGGAGTCATTCAAAGTAACCTAGCCGATGGTCCGGTATACTTTAATTGTTACCCTAATTTCTCAGTAGACATTAATAATCCTAACATCATGGATGTTTTAACTCTTAATGTTAAAACAAAAAACATGAACAGTAAGGATAATACTAGAGAAATCGCGATAATATACCGAGTATACTATCGACTAATGGGTACAACTCTAGCACCTCAAGCTAGATTCATAAGTCCTAGGGGTGTCACTACTCTCATGGAAGCCAATAAAGACAGAACCAATGTCTTTGTCCCTAAGCCTTTGGTTTGGGA
>NW_025876807.1:0-3167 GCF_002878395.1 Capsicum annuum
TGAACAGCTGGGGTACGCAGGGGGGGATATGAACAGGCCGGGGGGGGAGGGGTTTATGGACCGGCGAGGGGGTATGAACCGGTGGGGGGGTATGAACCGACGGGGGGGTCGGGTCAGCGCCGGGGGACGGCGACCGGAGGTCGGGTCGGGTCAGCGCCGGAGGTCGGAGCCGGCGGTCGGGTCGGGTCGGCGCCGAAGGCCAGCGACGGCGCCGGGGACCGGGGGCCGGTGCGCTAGCGATGGAGAGAGGGTAGGGAGAGAGAGAGAGAGCCGGCGACCGGAGGTCATGGCCGGCGGTCGGTCAGCGCCGGGGACCGGAGGTCGGAGCCGGCGGCCGGATCGGGTCGGCGCCGAAGGTCAGCGACGGCGCCGGGGATCGGGGGCCGGTGCGCTAGAGATGGAGAGAGGGTAAGGAGAGAGGAGAGAGGAGAGAGAGAGAGAGAGAGAGAGGAGAGAGTTTGCTTCAGATTCCCATAAATCAGTATTCAGATTCCCAACTTAAAATCAAATTAAGATTTTTTTTTCTAAACCGAATTTTGCACTCTCCCTAGTTCATATTAACTTAATTAATTTGTGAGTCATTTTCAATGGATCAATTTACATAAATAGTATAAATAAAAATACTTAACATCGAACACAAGGTTTTGAAAATTTGATTTTATGGGTTTGATTTTGCTAATTTGGTTCATTCGAGTTGAAAATTTTTATCGAAAAATTAGACAAAACAAACATGCCGTGCGATGAAGTAGCTGAAAAAATTCAAGATTTATCTCTTTTTTATTTTTGTTTCCCAATAACATTGAAAACAATATCTTATATTGATATATCACTAATTTTTTAAGGCTACATATATAACACTGCAGTGATTCTCGTTGATTCGTTACTTTATTGTTTAGAGACGTTTGATATTAATGACACAATTTCATTCGTTATTTTTAGCAAGAATCGCCAACTTTATTGTATTTATGGGGGGAGGTGATGGATGGATATAGTATTGAATAGTGAATACTCTTAAGGCTGTCAATGGACTAGACTAGATCAAAACATTGAAATGTCAATGGACAAAGTCGGGATATCGATCACAAACAAAGAATGGCCAGACCCCGATTTCCAAGGTTAGGGTTTGAGACTTGTGGTATAATTGAGACAGCATAATAATTAAGGATTGGGTTCGTTGTCTAAAATAGTACAGCCCCACCCCCCACCCCCCACCCACCCGCACGCCCACCCCCCAAAAGTGGATCCTAATTCAATTGAAACTTTAGTACTTGAACCAAGTCCTTAATTGACAGTCAACTCAAGTGTCATTATCACGACTGATAATATACTCCTAAGTCTTAACTAATCTACCAAGTATATAACAATTAACGAAGCATGTGTAAGCTAAAAGCTAGAAAATTTTAGGCTAATCACATGCATGGATTATGAGATGAAACATATCACAAATTCCGAACCAATCAAGAGTTGAACTTAGAGAATGAATCAAATAGCTGATATTTTGGATAAGAAATGCATCTGTTGAGGGGGGAAATTCTTGTAGGTATTTTTCCTTTTAACCAATTTATTGATGCGGATTCTAATGACATAAGTATACTCAAACCTTCAAAGTCTCCAAATAATTCAGATAAAGTTGGGTTTTGCGTAGTTTTATTTTAAAATTATTTATAATGGTAGTAAACTGATTTTTAGCTACTGTTCGGGAATGAAAAACAGGAGCTACAGGCCACCAAATCAAGCTCCATCAGTTCCTAATCAAAGATTGAGATGAGAGGAACAAGCATTCCAAAAATCGGCTCAATCGGACAAGAAACGAAGCGGAAATCGCAATTTGAAGTTGACAGTTGTGGCTGAAATTTAGATGCGAAAATCAGCTTTGTTTTTCTCTCTTTGACTGCTGAAAACTCTCTTTTTGTGATGGTGAATAAGACCTAAAAAGATCTATAGATATGCCCCATAGAGAGGAACAAGCAGTCCAAAAATCAGCTCAATCGGACAAGAAATGAAGCGGAAATCGCAATTTAATGTTGACAGTTGTGGCTGAAATTTAGATGCGAAAATCAGCTTTGTTTTTGTCTCTTTGGCTGCTGAAAACTCTCTTTTTGTGATGGCGAATAAGACCTAAAAAGATCAATATATATGCCCCATAGTAATGGGCTTATGGGCAAAAGTGGGTTGGTCCAAATTGGGCTTCATTTATCCACATAGGAAGGGAAAAGGACCCAATAACCCAACACCTCCCACCTAACCCCCCCCCCCCCCATAATAATTTGAACTCACTCGTTTTTCTTTAAAAAAATTATTCAAATTGTTATTAATTGTATATTATATTTCTATTGTATATTCGTATATGTATTAGTTGTATATTAACTCAATATTTGTACATGTTTCAATTAATATTCATATATGTATAGTTGTATATTAATTCAATATTCGTATATGTTTCAATTGCATTCATATATGTATCATTTTCATAATTCAAATATATATGCAAATGCATTTTTGTATATGTATATCTGACTGCCTTTTTAAACATGTATCAGAATGTAATTTGTATTGTAAACACATAATTTTTGACCAAATCTAACGTTTTTATATCATTTTAGTGTTCAGTTTTTTTATTTTTTTTTAGGGTCTAAATTAGATATTTTAAGTTTACCTTATTTTTACTAAATTTGTTTTAAAAAATTTAAAAAACTATAAAAATAGAGTCACATTTTAAAATAAGTTTTATTTTATTGTTTATTTAGTTATTTATTAATTTTTAGTATAAAAGAATTTCTAAATTATATTTTTTTTCTTCTTTTAACTTTTAATAAATAATCTAGTGATATTAATATTTCGTAATCACGTTTTTAAGATTAATTATTTAACTTACTTGTATTTTATTAGTTTTAAATTAATTTAATCATTTCTATTTTTATTTAAAACATTAATTTATTTATTTTTCTTTTCTTTTCTTTTCTTTTTTTAAAAAAACTAAATTATCCCCATATTCTCCCCATGCCTTCCACTTTTCCCTTATGTTACGCACAACTCCCCCAACACCCCATGCGCACAATACACACATGCACTCTCCAATTATATAAACACACATACGGATAAAATAAGAGAGAACATTATAGAGGAGAAAAAAAAAAAGAACACATTAGAGAGATTAGAGAAAAAGA
>NW_025876808.1:0-2214 GCF_002878395.1 Capsicum annuum
GGAATATAGATGCTTATTGGCTTCAAAGAAAGATTTCTGAAGCTTATGAGCAGCAGCAGATCGATCCGCGACAGAGTCAAAAGCTAGCTGATGAGGGGAGGATTGCCCAAGATCATATAAAGAGACCAAGGACCTTTTGACCCACCGATGTGGGACTCCAACACCCCCCTCACGCCCAGGGCTGGACATCTGGAGCATAGACAATATAAGACGGGAGGCTCAACATCGGAAATAATGAACTGGGTGGGTCCGGCCCAAGGTCCATTTCTTTATCATGGTATCAGAGTCAGGCCCACCCAATTCATTGTTTCCGATGTTGCCCCCCCCCCCCCCCCCCGGTCTTATATTGTTCATGCTCCAGATGTCCAGCCCTGGGCATGCGGGGAATGTTGGAGTCCCACATCGATGGGTGAAAGGGTCCTGGGTCTCCTTATATAGTCTTGGGCAATCCTCCCCTCATGAGCTAGCTTTTGAGGTTGAGTTAGGCCTAAGGTCCATTTCTTTATCAGAAGAATTTCACAACTTGCTAGAGCTTTTGTATGGGCTAGACATCTCAACAACTTCTTGGATAAGGCTTATGCACTGTTACCTCTTTTAAAAGAGGTTGCTAGTGAAAGAGAAAGGTATCGTTCCTTATGGCTCCATGTGGATCCCTAGAGCACCAAGGAAGGTTTGTTTGTATGGTTGGCGGAACGGGGTGTGATATTAACAATGGAGAAACTAAGAAAGAAGAAAATCATATTTTGGTGCTTCATGTGTAACTTCTTCTGCAGTGTAAGGTGACAACTCAGTTATGGAGGGTGGCCTTACATTTGTTTAGGATGCAATGGGTCATGTCGGGTACATTGAAGGAGGCTTAGCAAAATTGGACTCCTAAAAAGGGGAAGGAAAGCCCGAGAGCATGTAGCATTACCCCCTTAACAATCATAAAGGTTGTTTGGAAAGAGAGGAATAGGAGGGCTTTAGGAGGGTGGAACTTGCTTCGTAAAATTAAAGAGTAGTGTTTGTACTTAGTTTACTTTTGGTGCACTTGCGAGGTCCCAATTTGTATAGAGGATCGGGTCTTTTTTGTTAAGAACCATATTTTGGTGTAGGATCTCTCCCATTTTGGAATATACTAGTTTAGGTGTACACGCCTTGCGCGTGGACCTCACTTTAATGAATTCAAACATTACACTAAATAGAGTATTTGTTGAAATAATAAAGATGAATATAATAATCAAAATTAATATTTTTTGAGTATGTAAACAATAACAGAATAATACGATAATAGAGATATCAAAATAATACAACTAAATCTAACCTTTACATAAAAAAAATCCTCAAAACCGACCAACACACAAAAATTTCTCAAAGCCGATCAAGATTCATCTACGAACTGTAAACTACCACAAAATAACAAACTAATAGAGATATTACGATAATACAATTAAACCTAACCTTTAGGTAAAAAAAATTCAAAGTCGATCCACATTCATCTAGCATCTGTAAATCAAAATTAAAAAAATAAGATAATAAAGATATCAAAACAATACAATTAAACCTAATCTTTACACAAGAAATTCTTCAAAGCCAACCGACATCTACGACCTGTAAACTATAAAAAAATAATATAATAGTGATCACAAAGCTTCGATTTTTATCCAACTAATTCTTGTTTGAGCGAAAATTTTGACCCTAAAGAATGATTTTGAATGAAAACAAAGAAGATATATATATATACACATGTTGAATTCTATTATGCTGACAAAAATTGTGAAGAAGTTTAAGGTTAAAAAATCAAGCATCCACCAATCTAGAATGCAATCGAATCAAGTTAGATGAGCGTCAACATATTCTCCCAATAGGCAAACCGATTTGTTCTCTAATTTAACGTACATCTCAATATTTATGGAAGTATTCCCTTAATTAATAGTCTAATTTTAGGAGTATTTTTCTAATTGAATAGTAGAAAGAAAAATATTAATTAATTCTCCTACCATATATTTAGGAGCCCCATATATTTTAGGAAGTCCAATAGAAAGAAAAATATTAATTAATTCTCCTACCATATATTTTAGGAGTCTCATATATTTTAGGAAGTCTAGTTAATATAATAAAAATAATTAAATAATAAATTTTAAAAAATAGTGAAAAGACAGTTTTGTCTAAAGAAAGTCTTTTAATACAACAACAACAACAACAGACCCAGTGTATTCCCACCTAGTGGGGTCT
>NW_025876809.1:0-1163 GCF_002878395.1 Capsicum annuum
TACATTCACACAAAATAATATATCTATTTCCTTAATAGTATGATATCAGTGCATTATTCAAAATATTTTGATATATAGATTCAATTATTGAGCTTTCGATTACTGCATATGTCACTTTACCAGATATATGTATATATACCTCGTAATACTTGTCTTATATTATTATAACTTCGACAATATACGTGTCTCAATATTGTATTGATACAAAATAATATATCTATTTCATCACTACACGATATATATATATTCAATTGGCTATCACCATTCAAATACATACTATATACATTACATACCCGATTTTACTACCCCATAATAATATACAACGTAACGTAATTCACAAATACTCAGTTGAATTATCAATTGGTTTATCTTATGTCATTAATAGACGTTTACTATATTATATGTATATACTATATATATATATACCCATACATACACACACATATATGACATGTCTGCTTCAACTGTTTCAATCGTAATTTTACTAAATATCATCCTAATTAATTATTATAAGTCATCTAAATATCACAAAAATATATATTTAATAATAAAATAAAATAGATATAAAATAATAACTTAACTTTTGAAGTTTTAAATTAACTTCACGTCTTATATGAGACCCATTTAAAAAAAAAAAATCACATGTACTTTTTGTAGTAATTTTGTTATATCACTTCTTATTAGTTATTGTGAATAATGTTTCTTTTTTTGCTTCAATCATAATTTTACTATTTCACCTCTAATTAATTATTATAGTCTAAGCATTGTGCCACTTAAATTGGAATATAAGAAAAAGTTTTATAAACCACAATAATTAAAAACTTAGATTATTTAAAATATGCAATTGACTATCAATACCACAAATTTTTGGACAAGGGGAGTAACATATATTATTTGAAAATTACATAAAAAGAATTATAAATTACAATAGTTAACAACTTAAAATATCTGAAAGTAAAAATAATGTGTTATATATTTCAAAAGATACATAAAAAATATTATAAATCACAATAATTAATAACTTGAAAATTTTTAAAAGATATGAAATATTTGATTGACTCTCAAAATTATATCAATGACATTTAAATTGGAATAGAAGAATAGTATAATAAATCACAATAATTAAAAACTTAAAATATTTTTAAAATATAATTGACTATCAA
>NW_025876810.1:0-2934 GCF_002878395.1 Capsicum annuum
GTCGTACCTAGTTTAAACTAGTTAAATAATGGAAAACCTTCTTTGTTATGCTGGGTCTACTGCTCTGGTTTGTTGTCTTGCCTTATCCTTATCCTTTTATTGTGTTTGCCGTCAGGCATTGTTCAGGAAACGAGCAAGGTTAGACGGTCCATCATGCGAGCCGACTGTAAAACATCAACAAATCGATCCTGCTAATGAGGTTATGAGTGAGTCGGGTGCCCCTTCTCCAAGAGCCGCCGATTGTTGAGAATGATCCCCAGCCCTCTTGTGCACAACCCAGAACACCGGACTCTCAGGACTTGTCTGACATAGTCCAACTGGGCAGCCCGGATGCCAAATTTACAATTAAATGAAGCATGTATGAGTCACTGTGCAAGGAAATTGATTGTTCCTACCGACCTCGACCGATGTCGCATTATCTATGGGAGGTGCAGACGAGGAGTTTTTCCAATACTAATAATCTAGTTAAGCGTAGGAACTCCCTGATTGCGGTCAGCACTTTATCCGGAGAGCTTTTACTCTGGCCTAGCCTCGTCGAGGCGAAAGGTTGTGCTCTTATCGAGAGCCCCCCGGTCACCCAAGGAATTGTCTATCCTTTATAAGCCTTCTGGCGATGTGAATTCATAGATTGTGAGCTACCAATTCACACCTGAGCGCGAATTTCAATCTATCTTTACCCTGGCCTATAAATCTTCACAGGGGACGCTCTGTCCTTTATTTCTGATTGCTCTTGTGGAGTACACCTAACCTAGCCTTAATCCTTACCCTCTCTTTCAGAGAAGCCCCCGAGGTGACGAACTGTGACCACTCTCTCACTAACAGGAGTGAGAAGTCTCTTTATTCCGGGCTTTATCAACGGGTCAGTCTTGATGCCTCTTTGGAGGTACGTGATTAGCGTAGGCTATCTCCCTCGTGAGTGTTGAGCGGCTACTTTTACTTGACCATCCTCCAGGAGAAGTCACCGAAGGCGAAGACCATCGGCTATAGCAAAAGCCTCTCTACCTACCTCGTAGAAGATAAGATGGACGCGGTCAGCGCCGATAGCTTTGGCGTATTGATTCTCTGCGCTAGCAGGTTCCCCGATATTTATTCTTTCTAAGCCTTGATGTTAGGTCTCCGGGACTAGGTGAGGAAATATCTATTAGAGAGTAGAGTGCCTCCAGGGGTTTGACATTGAGGATGTCGCTCTTAATCCTAGGCTACGGCCGAGGAAGATTCAAGAATAGAATCTGAGAGATTCTTATCAGAGGAAGCGAATTGATCTTTTTGTTCTAAGGCTTAGAGTCCTTTGTGACTACTTTCTTCGTTATTGTTGAGGAAAGAAAGTCATGCGAAAAGAGTGAACCTCTCGGTACTTCTTCCCTCACCCGGTAGCGAGATCTTTCGTCAGTCGAAATAATGTGGATTTGCTCCACACGTATAGAAGTCCAAGGAAGAGATGTCACGTATAGAAAGAAGTTAGGCTCTCGAGTGTGACTCTAGCAAAGGCACTCAAACGCTATGCTGTCACTCCGACTTTACCCTTGCATTAGGAAACTATCTTTCTTCTTATAAAGGGAAGGATTGATTGACTGTCTTCCCCGCGGGCTAAAATGGGGAAACTCATTATGGCAGGGTGTTGTCTGTTCCATACTTTCTTACTTGATTTGAAGCTGGCATCGAGTGCCTTCCTCACATGCGACCTTCAGGTCTCTAAGGAAAGAGGACAGACTCCCCAATTCTCGGGGGATACGCGTTGTGGATTGGTTGCGTCTATGCTTTTAATCGCAAAATTTGGATTCGGTTAGTCTTGCAAGATGAAGTGAGTGTGCCGGCCCTAGCCACTTTCCTTTCTCCCTACCGAGGGCAAGAACCTTGTTTGAACGAGGATAACAGCGTGACTCTAACCTTCTTTATTCCCCCCTTTATTAAATCCTCCTGAACAGTCACTTTCCTTCCCCGTGGGTGGTTAAAGGTATCATCCTTTAGTTGAGTTTGAAATAGGATCGCAGCCATCCTTACTTTAAACTGATTAGTTTCCCTCGCCCCAAATTTATTAGATTCTTGCGAATAGAGAGCTTTTAGACGGCCAACTCTCCTTGTCCACCCACCGAGATTCATGTCTCTCCCTATGGTGGGAACTAGGTAGAGAAGTCGATGTTTCGCTCATCACCCAGGGGAACAACGGAGCTAGCCGACCTCCTGTACTGAACTTCTGTCGGGGTTACGCTTAGGAACTAAATCTAGAATGACTTTTTGTCCTGTCGAAACGATAAAGTTGTGGAGAGGACGCGGCAAGTGCCGACATAGCGTTGGATAGTTCCACACTACTTGAGTCCTGCTCGAAAGACTCCTTCTTTATATATGTGACCTCACTCATGAAACCTTATTTCATTTCGATGTGAACGAAATAAACCATCTCATTCCTGAAAGGGAAAGGACGATCCTCGGTAACCTCACATAGCTCGATTGAAGGAGAGGAGCGAAAGCAAGCGAGGAACAAGTGGATTGGGAGTGCCTCCATGCATGGATTCCTCCATCGATTTTGACTTTTCTTTGTCTACCTAAACCAGGAATCCCGTGCAATAAAGGAGAAAGGCTATCAAGACGGAAAAGCCTCACTACAGCTACTGAGTGCTTTTAGCAGGGTTGTCACAGATGTGGATTGAATCGCTTTCAGCTTAACCGATTGATTAGTTTGTTGGTCAGTTTACTGAGAGCGAAACCGCTCTGAAACAACCAATGACTTTGACAATTTATGTACTGGGCATACAATCATCGTTAAAAAAAATAGCCCTTCCTCACAGCCTAACCCTTAGGCAACTGCGTGAGGAATGCGAGCTCTGAACTCACCTTTAGATATAAAAGCTCAGTTGTAGAATTCGTGTATAAAGAAGTCGATTAGCATGCGTCAGCAGTCATTCTACTTTACCGATCTAAACTGATGTTGATCTT
>NW_025876811.1:0-2114 GCF_002878395.1 Capsicum annuum
TACTCATGAGATGTAACTTGATTGGAAGAAATCGAAGAAAAAAAATATAAATAATAAAAATTGAGAAAAAAAAGAAAAATATTAAAAAAATAAAAATCAAAGAAAATGAAGAAGTTGAGAGAGAACGGAAAAAATAAAGGTTGATAAAAATTAAAAAAAAAGAAGATAAAATAAAAATAAAGACGGAGAAAAATTTAAAAAGAAAAATAGAAAAGGAAAATAAAAAAAAAATTGTTTTATAAAAGTAAATGTTGAGAGGAGTAAAGGAAAAAAAGTAAGGGTTGAAAAAAAAACTAAAAAGAACAAAAAAAAGAGGAAAGAAAAATAAAAAATCAAAGTAAAATAAAAAAGAAAAAAAGAAGTTGAGAGGAAAAAGGGAAAAAAGTAAGGGTTGAGAAAAATCAAAAATAAAAAGAGAAAAAAATAAAAATCAAAGTAAAATTAAAAAGAGAAAAAAAAAAAAAGTTGAAAGATGAATAAGTATGGAATTGTTATCCATTCTGAGGATGTTTATGTAATCTACTCCATTGGTCAGGAGCAATTTTATCTGAAAATATATCACTTAATAGTTGAAGGCTATTTTTGTGAAACTTTTTTATTTGAGGTCAAAACATGAAAATCACCTTATTTTGGAGATATTCCTGTAGTTTTCCCTACGTAATTAATACTTTCTCTAATTCATATTAACTTTATTTGTGATGCAATGTACACCAATTAAGAAAAGAACATCAAAATATAAACTTGAACTCATCAACTAGAAAATACAAATGAAGAGTAAGCTAGAAGAAATTTTCAACTAACTCTCTTAAAGATTGAACAATTAAGTTATTATAAACATTAAAAATGGCTCAAAAATTAAGTTAATATAAATTAGAGAAAGTATAAATTATTCTTTCAATATTATAGACATCTAATTTCTTTTTATAGTTTATTATCAACAGTCTCCTAAGATGAATGGAGTATATTATATTACTTGACTTCACCCAGCTTGTTAGGAGACCGTTGAACAAAAGGGGACTTACATATTGTGTTCGTTGGCCTAGAAAAGGCATATGATAAAATTCCTAGGGAGATTCTTTGAAGGTGTTTAATTTGGAGTTTAGAGGTGTACTCGTGGTTTACATTTGGATTGGTAGGATAGACAATTAATAAGTAATTGAGTGTGTCGTACTTTAAAGTGTATAATTTAGGTATCGCAGAGTTTTTATTTCTCCGATGTGTATTAATATTTATTATTACACTTATTATATATAGTGCTATTTTGTAGTCTCTTTTTCTTTCTTAATTTCTTGTGTTAGTTACATTCTTTTGAGTCAAGGTTTATCATAAATAGTCTCTCTACCCCTAGGGATGGCTTAAGTAAATTCGTGGCTTAAGACCAAAATCGAACGAAAACCTTAAATTTTAAAGAAAAAATAAATATTCTTATAAATTCTACTTTTAAAATTATATAATCGACGTTATCTAATACTTCTTTTTTAATTATAATGTAGTTATTGCATTAATTTCTTGACATATAGTACTATAGACTAGATATATCAAACTCCTAAATTTCTTTTATACAAAAAGTTTATTTTTCTATAAATAATATTTAATATTTTTTTAACCTGTAATCTATTAGTATTTTAAAAAAAATGAGGCCCCTCAAATTTAGGGGCCTAAAGCGGCCAACTTTTTCCTCAAAGGGTTGAGCCGCTCGTGTCTACCCCATAAAGATAAAAATAAGGTATACATACATCTTTTCCCAAACTCCAATTCTAGAACTATACTGAATTTATTATTATGGTTATTATAATTTGCATTTTTTAGGACTATACTATATCATGTATTTGATCATATTCAAAAACATATTTCACTTTTTTAAGAAATATGATTTATATTTCTAAGTTTTAAAAATTATTAAAACTAATAGAAAATTTGCATTATCAAAAATAAAATTTATGCCTAATATTTTCTTAGAAGTTGAGAAATAGAAGAAAATCAAGTGTACTAAAATTTCATTTGTATAAGTTGTACTGTTATGTACATGTAAACTCTACTGAGAAAATATATTTCTAGATTATATCTGTGTAAAGCAATTATGATACTAATACAACATTCATCTATATATATAT
>NW_025876812.1:0-3941 GCF_002878395.1 Capsicum annuum
AGCGAGACTACTTTAGCGGTGTACATACTTATATTGTAAAGATCAGCAGCTGAACCACCTTATGCTATTTGACACCCCTTCCTAAGAAAATTATTACTATTACACAGAGGGAAAAAGGAATAAGAACGTAATTGAACTAATCAGTAAAGTAAATAAAATAAAGTTGGCTGAGTAGAATACAAACCTTAAAAATCCAAAGCAATCAGAGAGAAATCTAAGGAAGGAAAAAAGTACATATATCAACGATATATATATATATATATATATATATATATATATATTTAACCTCAAAAGTACAACACAAAAAAATCAATTAAAATGAAAGCAAAGTAATTAACTCATCAAATCCTTTCTCTGATTATAACAACGAAAGAAATTATGAATAAAACAAATGCTAACATAAGTGTTGGAGAAGAATTGGTGGAGCCAATATTTTTTGAGGGCGGAGAATTATAACTAGGATAACCATAGGTGCCTCCATACCAGCCTCCGTTGGTGCTTCCATAGGAGCCTCCATAGGTGCTTCCATATTGTGCTGTTGCAACACCCACAAACTTGCCCAAAAATAAAACAATGACAGCTGAAATAACCCTACAACCCATGCTTAATTCAACTTACACAAATGATGATGATTTTTCTTTTGAAACTCTATTGAAATTCCAATAAAGATCTATGCTTATGTAGAAGTAATATGTAGAAATATAATAACCCATTGCCAGCTAGCTTTCCCCTAGTAGGTGACACTATAATAAATTGGTCAAAACCAAGTTGTCCAAGTCTTGACGGACAGAGTTATTTAATAGGTGATGTGGTGGGAATTGACATGCAAGTATCATGTGGAATTAGTCGAGGTGTGTAAGTTAACTTGACCACCGTGGTTATTAAAAAAAAGGGTGGTTGAACCATAATTTCCAGCTGGATTTAATTTTATACATTGTAACAACCTTGATAAAGACTATCCTTAATTGAGTTAATTTTGATTTCTTATTGATCTATGTGGTACTAAAACCTAAGTGGTTTGCTCAAAAACAAAAAAATGGCATCTGAAATAACCCTAATAGCCATGCTTAATTTAACTTACAAAAATGATGATGGTTCACATTTGAAAGTCTATTGAGTTTCTAACAAAGCTCCAATAAGCTTATATAGAAGTTATAATATAGAGAAGTATGATAATCCATTGCTAGTTTTCCCTAGTAGGTGACATTATAATAAATTTGTCAAAATCAAGTGGAGGCAAAAATTATTAAGTGAAATGTTTTTCATTTGTCCACGTGTTGATGTACATAGTTATTTGATATTTGCTGGTGGAATTAGCATACAGGTATCGTGTGAAATTAGTCCAGATGATAATTTGACTCAACCATCTTGGCTATTTAAAAAAAAGGGTGTTTGAACCATTATTTTCAGCTAGATGTTAATTTTATACTTTACAACAACCTTGATAATGATTATTCTTACTTTAGCTAATTTAGATTTCTTATTCTATTGTACTAAACCTAACGTGGTGTGCTTGTCGCTGTCAAACGGTCCGGGTTGATTCGGTCCAACCCGACTCAAATCGGCCCATTTAAGAAAACCAGCCCGGTTTAATCCGACCCGATCAGCCCATGGGTTGTAGGGTACCAGGTCCCAGATCGATTTATTTTTTTGGTTGGACCTGATTAATCCAGCCCGGACCAAGCCCTGTTCGGACCCATCAGTTAACCGGCCCGGTTTACTTTTTAAAAAAAATTGGGCTTTGGACCATTGGGCCCAAACTAGCCGTTGGCCCAGCGGCTATATAACCTTTTTTGGGTCCAAACGGCTAGTTTGGATTTTTTTATTAAAAAAAAAAATACTTTTAAAATTATTTTTTAACCCCAAAAAAATTCCTATAAATACCCTACACTTTCAAATCATTTTTCACATAATTTTTCATTCTCTCAATTCTCAATTCTCAAACATTCTATATTTAATTTCCTAAAGTGCTCACTTTAATTTTTTAATTTTGCTATTACAAAGTACGAGTGGAAGTTTCTAAAGTCGCAACCTTCGGATACTTCCAAAATTTGGTATTGTCATTCCATCTCTTATGTTTAATTTTTATTTAGTGTATTAATTATTGAATATTTAATTTTACTATATTTGTGTAATTTGAATTTTTTTAGTTTAATTTATATTATGGATAAATTAAGAAACCTCGCTACTAAAGGTATTAAAAAAATTTGTCCCGGAAACAGTAGTGGTAGTAAAAAGCAAATTACTAGCGGTAGAGGTACTTCAAGCAGTAGATATACCCGTGTGCCTCCGACACCGCCTAGTCAACCTTTTGAGGAAGAAGTAGGTGTACCTTTAGGTGTGATGCCCACGATATGGATTATGTAGAAGCTTAGAAAAATTACGGTATAGAAGAAGAAAATAAAGTAGATGCGGTTAATTTAGACGAAGATGATGAAAATATTGGTGAGACACCCGCAGTAGGAAATGCTAATGTTAGATCTGAATCAATTAATGTCCCTCCCCGTCCTCCCCATGCCCCAAGAGCTCATAAAACAACTAGCATTGCATGATAATTTTTTGAACGTATATCAGATACTGAGGTGCAATGCAATATTTGTCAACAAATATATAAGCATAAAAGAAGAGGCAAGCAAGGGGGTACGGGTACGTTAATGAGACATATAGGTGATGGTCATGAAAGAGAGTTAAATATTGCACGAGGTGGTGCGGATGTTGGTGGGCCAACGCAAACTAGAATGGACCCAGCAATCGGTCAGGTAATGAAGAAGTATAATAAATTGAGGGACCAAGAAGAAATAGCTAAAATGGTAGCTGTGGGTTGTTTGCCTTTTAGTTTTCCTTCTTCTAATGTCTTTATTCATTATATTCAAGCGATTTATAATCCTATGTTTAATGGTATTCCTAGAAGTACTTGTCGGACCGATATTTTTAGACTTCATTCACAATATTATTTTATTTATTAATATTGTTAAAAAATATTCAATGTAGAATATCCCTAACTTCTGATTTTAGGTGTGCTGTAAATAAAAATAATTATTTAACTATTACTTGTCACTGGATAGATAGTAGTTTTTTATGCAAAAACGTATTCTTGCTTTTTTATATGATGAAGATCGTAAACATACTGGAGATTTTATGGTTGATTCGATTGCTAAAGTTGTAGAATTTTATGGTATCGAAAATAAAATCTTATGTATTGCTTTTGATAATGCTTCTAACAATAAGACTGCTATAACAAAATTAAAATCTAAGCTATCTCCGCCGTTACCTGAAATTTTTCATATTAAGTGTGCATGTCATATATATAATTTAATTGTAAGAGATGATCTTGAGTTTTTTGAGTTTTATATTGAAAAAATTCGGCTTGCCATTGGTTTTATTCAAGAAAGTAATCGGAGAAGTAGAATTAGAGACTTTAAACTTAAATGTGAACAAAATGGACTTGCACCGATATTGATGCCGGAAGAATGTGAAACTAGATGGAATGCTATGTATGATTTTTTTAAAATTTGCTATAAATATAGAGTTCCTATTGCACTATCTTTTAACCAATATTGTGGTTCATTTACTGATTCTGCTGATTGCATGTTATATGATTCTAATTGGATTGTAATTAATGATCTTGTTAAGTTTTTTGAAAAAATTTATATAGCTGCGGTTGAATTTTTCGATGCCTAGTATCCTACTGTTTGTAATATTTTGGCATATATAGCCGATATTTCTTCTTTACTCAAAGAATATAAAAATAAAGAAGGTTACAAAGATGTTGTTGGTGCCATGTTTGCTAAATTTAAAAAATATTTTTTTTGATTTTCCCTATTTACTTGATTGGTACTATACTTAATCCTGCATGAAATATAATACTATGTGCCACTTTAGTACTATTATTTATGCTAATTTAGAAATAAATACTAACAATTATTCTCAATAAGTACAAC
>NW_025876813.1:0-1192 GCF_002878395.1 Capsicum annuum
AGTAGTAGTAGTAGTAGTAGTAGTAGTAATAGCAAGTAGGCACTAAAAGATAAAATAGTAGAACCAAAACTCTTCATTACAAGAGTAATATATATATTATTATTATTAAATATATATTTAATTATAGGTGAAATTACTTGTTTATTATCCCTTTTTTCGTATATATACATATAGATAATATAATTTCGTACATGATTATATCATTGAGGAGAACTGATTTTGTAAGTTATAATTTTTTATTTTTTATTTAGTTTTACAGACTTTTTATTAGAGATCTTTATTTTTATATATAAGATATATCCATTCTAACGCATAAGAGATTTTTAAAAAAATTGCACTTCCTCATATTTTATTTAATCGACATTTAATATATTTTGTAAGTTAGAATATAATTCTCTTCATTATTTTCAATGATTGACAAATCTATGCAAATATTCACCTCTAATTTTTTACTTGATATTTAGCCAATATTTTTTTAATTGCTTTGTCCTAATTTTTGCCTAAAATCAGTAAATTAAAATCCACATTTTACTCCAAATTTTATGCCAATTAACATCTTCTTCCTCTTTCTTTTTATATTCTTTCACCATCTCGATACTTCCATATATACATCCTTTAAATTTATTATAATATGCTTATTAACCAAATAATTAACAACCCTTCCCTCATCAGTTTATAGACATTTTCTTCTCACAACTTAATTGAAAAACTAGTAAAATACAGTATTAAGTACAGAATCTTGGAATGGTTACACCTAGAGGAAGAAATAGAGAAAATGGTTTCAAAGAATATTCAGCAAAAATACATACATGTTGCATGTGTCATGCCATAAAGAGGCTCTTGTGTGGAATATATGGGTGTCAACCCATATAAAGAATAGTAAATAGGGAGGTGTAAATTATTTTAATATAGTAAATAAATTTAAAAAATCTCAAAAAATTGAGAAAAAAGAAAACTAGAAATGGAGGCTTTAGAAGTATGCCACATCAGCATACTATAAACCTCCTTTATATATATATCTATAATCTCTAATCTATATCTATATCTATAATCTATAATCTATAATCTATAATCTATATCTATATCTATAATCTATAAGCTGTTCACTTTTGTACTTTTCAAATTAAATTAGTACTCCTTTGATAATAGGTATTCAAATCTTATTATGGTACACTTCTAACATTTATTTTCA
>NW_025876813.1:1292-2433 GCF_002878395.1 Capsicum annuum
TTGCATGTGTCATGCCATAAAGAGGCTCTTGTGTGGAATATATGGGTGTCAACCCATATAAAGAATAGTAAATAGGGAGGTGTAAATTATTTTAATATAGTAAATAAATTGAAAAAATCTCAAAAAATTGAGAAAAAAGAAAAATAGAAATGGAGGCTTTAGAAGTATGCCACATCAGCATACTATAAACCTCCTTTTTATATATATCCATAATCTCTAATCTATATCTATAGCTATAATCTATAATCTATAATCTATAATCTATATCTATAATCTATAAGCTGTTCACTTTTGTACCTTTCAAATTAAATTAGTACTCCTTTGATAATAGGTATTCAAATCTTATTATGGTACACTTCTAACATTTATTTTCAAGCTTTAGTATACTTTTTGAGTTACTTTTATCTTGCTCCTATTATTTCTCGGGAATTATGTAGGAGCCATATCGTGTTGTTAGTCTTTTGATAGATGACTTTTAATTCTCTTCTATCGCGACTTTCAGGTTGCTATCTTTAGCTTTACCATAATCTTTTATGTTATTATTAATTTATTATAAGTAGTTATTTTAAATTATAATGCTCATTGATAATGTTGTTCATTTTTTGGTGTATTTTCATGTATCAACAGTCAATACCAATAAGACCGCAACAATTAAAAATATATTTAGCCATTACTATGTATTAAAATAGAATATTACGTTGATTTTAATGTTAGTTACTTAGAAATGTTGTTTGAATTTTTTATTATTTATTAAAAGACTCAACAATAGATAAAACCGTCTTTTTACATCTTCCTCAAATTATTATTTAATTAAATTTATTTTAATATTATAAAGAATCCAAAAATATCTGATAAGAAAAATATTATAATAATGGAAACATTGTCAAATTAATTAGAATTCTACCAATAAAACTAAAAGGTCGGTTGGTTTAAATATGTCACTCCCGCTACGTGAACATATTAGCCAACATAGTTTGTGAAACTTTATAGGGTTAGCTTTATGACATAATATTTTTTTGGGTGAAAATTATTTTCACTCCTCAACTTTGATTAAAACATCAAACTCCCCCTCAACATTGAACAATAATCATACTCCCCCATTTATCTCATGCAATGTCCATTTTGTCCTTGTAATTTTAAT
>NW_025876814.1:0-2421 GCF_002878395.1 Capsicum annuum
TATTCTTTTTCATTTATTGTTCCTGTTATGTAATATTGGTTTAAATTAGTTGTTGAACTTGCTTCATAACTTGTTCTTTTTGATGAACTTAATAATTCTGATTTTCATAAGCTATTCTTTTTGTTGTACTTATCCTATCATTTATTATTTCTAAATTTTCTTCTATCTCTATGTCTCTATAACTATAATCATTATTATCAATTGTTTTTACAAATTGTTCGAAATGACTTTTTATTTGTATTTGTTAATTTTATTTTTTCCCGTTATTTTATGTTTTGTTGTTAATACATATAGATTTTTATATCTTGATGTAAATATTTTACTTCCTGGGGTTAGTTCTATTCCTGATATTTTCCAATATAATATAAATGATTTATCTATATTTTTATCTGTTATTGCTGCTGAATAATTCGCACTTATTATAAATTTAAATTTTTGGTATATTAAATTTCCTTTTATGGCAGTTATTATACTTTTTTCTATAAGTTTTATAATTCTATCATCTGCTAGGTATAATTCTATTGGTGTATCTATTACTTCTCTAAAACATGCTTTTATCAATATCTCTGTTCCTTTAAGGTGTACATATTTTATTAGGTCTTTACTTTTTATATCGTTTATTTCTTTATTAATTATTCTTTTTGTTATTAGTGGTATACTAGCTCTTCCTTTTATATATCTACAATCTATTATATGTTCTTTTTGACTTACTACGTAGTATTCTTCTTTTCTTCTACTAAATATGTTTTTTTATTGTTGGTATTTTGAATATTTTTTCTACACTTAAATCTAATTCTTTTCCTTTTATTTCATCAAATATATGACTATTAAATATTATTTTTTGATCTGTTCCTTCTTCATTTAAATATTCTTCCTTTGTTATTATTTTAATATCTTCTTCAGTTATTTGGTTTATTCTCTTATCTTCTTCAGTCATTTAATTTATCTAATTCAATATCTATTTTATTATCTGTTTCATTCTCTGAAATTTCATATATAATATCTTTACTTTCTATTCGTAATCTATATAATCTATCTACATATATTCTGCATTTTCTATTTTTATTTCTGATATTTATTTATTTTTTGGGTGTTTAGGTAATTTACAATCTCTTGCTAAATGTCTTAATTTTCTGCAATTATAACAAGTACATTCTTTTATAGATTTATTTTTCCTATATGGTCTTTTATATTTATAATTTTTTACATAATATCTTTTTCTTGGTTTCTTATATTTATATTTTGATTTTTTGTATTTCTTATATTTCTTAGGTCTTTTTCTTTTCTTATAATATCTTTCTTCGCATCCAAATTGAGGTGCTATTTTATCTTTGCAACATGCTAAATTTCTTATTAATGTTTTTTCCATTTTTATTTCTTCTCTATATTTTTCACATAGGTTTCTACACCATTGTTGTAAAAATTTTATTCTTGCTCCTAGAGTATCTACTATTTTTACTTCATCCCAACTTTTTATTATTTTTAAACTAAATGGTTCAGGTAATTTATTAAAATATAATTTTCTTATTTATTTACTTTCTTCTGTATTATATGTTCCTTTATAATAATATTCTTTAAATGCCCAAGCATATTCATCTATATAACACATATTACATATTACTAATTTTAATATTAAATCCCTATTTATATCTTTCTCTTCATTTTGTTCTTCTTCGATTGTTGTCATGCTGCTAAATTCGTCTTTTATAGCTATTTCATATTTTTTTAATAATTCTATAGGTGTTAATTTAATTGTAGTTGTTGATGATGTTTCTTCTGTAGGTTTGTCAGTTCTTAATACTCTTTTAATATTTTCAGTTAGATTTGAAAATCATAATTTCACTGTTTCTATTAGTGTTCTTTCTATATATTCTGGTGCATCTGTTACATTTATATTATTATCTAATAATTGTTCTGTCATATATCCTATCCATAATTGTATTATTTTTTCTATATCTATTACACAATCTAAGTCTAAAAAGTTATAATTTTTATTAACTATTTGTTTTGGTGTCCATTTGTCATATTAATCCTTTAAATTATATCTTTTAAACTTATTCTTATAATATGTAGGCTTTCTTATTTCTGATGTTTTAGGTAATATATTTTCATCTTCTTTTTTATCAAGAGTATTTATTTCTGTGTTTCTATTTTCTAAGTTTTCTTCATTAATTACTTCTTGTTTTTCATTGATTTCTAAATTTTTTGTGTTTGTTAAGATTTCTGTATATGTTTCACTATCTTCTGAATCATAATTATTTGTTTCTTCAACATCTATTGTATTTATTTCTAATTTTTCTTTAAATTGATTTATCTCATTTAATAATTTTTGTTCTTTATCTTTTTCTTTTTTTTTTCTTTCTGTCTTTTTCACACAAATCTTTTAGCATTTGTAATTCTTTTTCTAATTCAGCAATCCTA
>NW_025876815.1:0-3149 GCF_002878395.1 Capsicum annuum
GATTTAAATTGTTAAGCCTTGATTTATACTATTATTCCATTATTTCCTTGTTATGACTTGATAATTTTTATTGGGAATTATATATCCTTACTATTGATTGTTATGCCAAATATTTTCTAAATGTGAGTTGGATTGTGAATTGAGAAATGTGGATGTTGAAGTTGAAGAATGATGGTGTTGTGGTGCATGAAATTGAGCATTAAACCTATGCCCTAAATGGTGCATGTAAGATGATTGCTAAAATGCCTATGTGGAGAAGAATTTAGGTATTTGACATGTTTGTTATCCAAATTATGATTTCATGCCATATCCATATGCTTAACTTATGTCTACCATATGTTTGACAAAATATTTAAGAGAATAGGAAACTATGCATTGTGGTTCATTAGGTCTTGAAAGATAAATTCATGCTTTGTTCCTATGGATAGTTGATTTCCTTGAATTTGTGGTGCGTTGTGGGTGTATGCCGGAATGCCATGATGAATTGTTGAGGTAACTATGATGTTTGTGTGTAGTATTTTCTGTGGACCCAAAGCATGCTCCCCACGTGTTCGATTGGATGCCTATATGGAGAAATGAGGCCATTTGATTTGCTAAGTGTGAAGTACTCAATTATGTGTTGCGTATGATGGCCTATGGGCATGTTGTGTATGAGTTATCTATCTTGTATTACTTTATGCTATTGTGTGTTGGGGGTACGTATGCCCGAAATAGTCTACTGGTCCAGAGCCGAGTCAGTTTCACGGTAATCTCAATTGAGCGATGAACAATGAACTCCCGGTTAGTTTCAAAACTTGGGGAAAACTCAGTAATCTCAGAAATCATTCTTTATCGAATAATCGGGCCATGAAGCTCTGAAATCTTACACATCAATTCACTCCGTTACAGACCTCTGTACATTTTGTGGGATAGTAAGCTTATCTTAAAAGTAAGTGGCAATTAGAAATACTCCGTCAGAGAACGGAATCAAGCGAACTCTGTCATATTGATAAAGTATCATAATGTGAGAACAGATTCAGTTCAGTTGAGTACAGTTAAGAAGCGGTTAAATGTCTTTCAGTTGGGTATCAGAGCCTAAGGTTCAACAGTGTCCTAGGGAGTCTGAAAAGCCGCATCTAGTAGAGTCTTGTACAAGAGTGTGTTGCGTGCCACATTCATGTACGGGAGGCTATGGGATGTTTAGAAGAGTTTTCGTTCTTTCATGATCCAGATCGTGCTATAGCAAGATTTTCCAAGAGAGTTATGTAGACTCTTGTAATGATCTACTTATATCAGATTTACCTTACTCTTAAGGTAACGGAAGTAGTGAAGCCAAAGTATTTCAGATAGAACTTTCTCTAACGGACCCCGCAGATAGTTTCGGGACAGTGTTCTCTAAAGTGAGCAGAGTACGCCTTATGGGATTAGCTGTTTATATGGTGAATGAATAGGCTTGAAATTATATATATAAGAATCTAAGTGTGGAAGTTGGGAATTATATGTGTTGATTGATAGAGATATAGCTGCGATTCTCATGGTGTGGAAAAGTATAAGTTTAAGAGACGTGATGTTTGAAGGCTAGAATGAGAATAGTATGTTTATTAAAGATTTGTGGATATTCATGTTATGTTTTAGAAGCTAAGCTTGAATCTTTGAAGAATATAAGTTTATGGACTCCAAACTAAGTATTAAGATGTGAATGTGGTATTAGTAGCCTACGAAGAAATCGAAGTAGATAATGTGTTTAGTGAGACAAGTAGGTGTTGAAAAGAGTGTATGTATATGATGATGATTTTATAGACTAAGGAAAGATAAGAGTTGTATTCCAAAAATTAGCATTGGTATTGAATTTATGTTTTCAGGTGTAGTCTTTCTGGATGAATTAAGTTATCATTTTGTGCACCGTTGTGCCTCAGACTCTAGAGTACATTGGTTGTAGTTCGTTTCGGGGTTTAGCCAAGTGTTCAAATGTATCTGATGATGACTTAAAGCTGAGAGGAGGATGATAGAGAAAGTGACAAGTCAGGCCCTTAAAATCTGGTAGTGGTGCCAGTAGGTATGGAAAAGCAGTAAAGGGAGACAGTTCCCGACCCATTCTTATTTCAGTGAAATATGTCTAGAGGGACCTTGGGTCCCAAGGGGGAGATACCCCATAATGTTATAATAATTGCATGTCCATGCTCTTTCTATGATGTTAACCTCATCGTTCGTTGCATTTCTAGTTATGCTTTCGAGAATTTGGTATATTAGGTATATTCGTATTTAATATGCATGTTCAATAGAAAGGAACTCGAATTGTGGGCATGTTTGAATATGTATTAAAGATATTGGTTGGGTTATGATTCTGTGCATCTGAGATGCATGTGTGTTGTGGAAATTTACCCATGAGTGGGTTGTTGTATGTTTTTATGCGATAGATGTGCATGACTAGTGAAAGTACGCAGAGTATTGGTTGCTTCAGTCGTGCGGTTATGTTTTAAGATGTATTACTGTCTTGAATAAACCCAGTCGATTAGTGTTCTTATCTGTCCTTCACATTCGAGGATGAATGTTTCCAAGGGGGAGATGATGTAATACCCCAGAAAATTTTTTCGTTGAAATTTTGTGCGTAAATGTGTCGGGATCCTATCTTCGAGAATGATTTATAATTTTTCTGTGTGTCATTTCTTGGATTTTGACCCATCATTTTGTAGAGCATCGAATAAGCTTTCCAACGATATGTGGATCACCCAAAACGAACACTCGAGCGATGAGTCATGACCATTCCGATCAAACTACGACCATTCCGATTGAACTGTGAACAGTAAAATGTGCAGGAAAGGAAAAAAAATACTGCAGCCAGGCGATTTTTTTGGTCAACTTCAAATGATCATAACTCCTTGTACATAATGAACTGTGTGAGATGCTATATATCAACGGAAAGCCCTGAGAGTCTTCTTTCTAATGAAATTGGTTTCATCTAATTTGGACATCGGAGTAAAAAGTTATGGCCAATTTAATTCATCCTATCAGATAGATCACTGAAGGGCAGATTTGACATTAATTAATTTTTAAAGGTATTTTGGTCATTTTCCATTATGGTAACCCTCTATATATACCCTCTTTGAGCTGAGAATTGTCATTCATTTTCTCTCATTTCTCTTATATCTCTCTCTCAAAATATATGCATA
>NW_025876816.1:0-1095 GCF_002878395.1 Capsicum annuum
TTTGAAATTATTTATTATATTGACGTGTGGCTTACCGATAGTAGTACTTTTCGGCCTCACCACAAATTTTGGCACATTTCTCGCGTCTTTACGGCATTTATAAGTCGTCCCTATTTTTCTAATCTAAATAAGCACCTAATGGGTTTAAAACCTCCCCAACCCAATTCAAGCGACTTCAAATGGTATATTAGATTTTATTGTAATGAATGGTCGGTAGCAGGGCTTTCCTACTTCATTGCTAACCTTCTCTTATATGTTAGATTCTTAATTTTCTAAAGATTGAGGACCTAAAACAATTCTTTGAGTTCGCTCCCTCGCAAATAAGTTTTTCCTCTCTATTATTATTGCGGGGTTTAAGGCGAACATGCACCCCATATCACTCTTGTTATTCTGGTGAATCCACTCGGATTTCAAATGTCTTGAAATTTACCGTCATGACCTTGAAGAAATTTATTTAAAATTAGCCGTTAGCCTAATGCCTAATTGATCTGATTCACATTGGCAATTGATAACTTGTACTCATTATATTGAATAATTATCAAATACTCAATTTTGAACTAAAAAAAATAAACTAATATCATCAAATTTTATCCATTTGACTCCAATCAAATTTACAATTTTTCTCATATATGAAACAACAATTCATGCAAAATAAGAGTCAGTGTTCATATCATATGAACACCATGCATACGGATCTAATGTCATATACCAATATGCTTGATTTAAACTTTTTGCGCGCTTCCAGTTCCATTATTTGTACATGAATGGTTTTATTTTCCTTCAGGGCCAAACATTATAAGTTAATTCTAGATCAATAAAACCACTATTTGCTAGTATTATACTGAAGCTTGATTAGTAGAGGGTAAAGTTTGACTTAAAAAGAAAATGATTAACTTCTTATGCAAATAAAAATGCTCGATTATTTTAGTGTTGTTAATTACTTGGCACCCTTACTTACAAGATTTCACCCTATCGACTTAACGGTTTAGATCTGAATATTTCTATACTAGAAACAAAGGAAGACATAGACGTTAGTAAACCACCCTTTTCTCTACTTACTTTCAAGGTCTATGTAGAGCGAGAGCTTAATATACC
>NW_025876817.1:0-1194 GCF_002878395.1 Capsicum annuum
TATAGATGTAAACATATTGTCAGATTGTTTATAGGATAAACTATAGAGAATTATGGTTAGACAATCTAATAGCAATGACGACCACAAAGAATGAGAAGAAAACGGAAATTCCTAGTTGAATCTAAAGGGGCAGATGATGACTCCACTATACGAGAAGGAAAATATACTTTTTAATTATATATGTACCAACACACACACCTGATCAACCTTAGGTTCAGTTGAATCTGAAGGGGCAGAGGCTGACTCCACTATAGGTTTCTCGCTTGCTGTCTTATGTGATGATTTCTTCTTCCACAGCTGCAGGTTTCTCGCTTGCTGTCTTATGTGATGATTTCTTCTTCCACAGCAAACTCCTACGATCCATTGTAGACTGCTGGACAAGGAGAATATCTGCATAATTTAGTCAATGAATCATGAAAATAAGGGAAATGATAACTTTTTTAATTGAAAAGCACAAAAAATGCATTACAAGTTCACAACACTTGACTGGAGATACAACTGGAAGTCACATCAGAACTTAAGCTTCAAGTGGTGGGAGACAATGCATGAAACTACAGACGCAACGTAGATATACACTATATGTAGTAATTGTCCTAATTCACCCCAAAAAAGCAATATACACAAATATGCCCCCCACCACTAACTCAGAACTCATTGGAAATGTTGCTATAGCTGGAAAATATGAGACTAACTTGCAAAGGGAACTCGATTACCTCCTTACAAAGATTGTTAAGCGCCACAACTCAGAATACTTGCACTACATTTTAGCTAGAACTGAGCAACAAATTAAGCTCAAATGTCGGAAAACAGAGAAAAGACACTAATTTGGACTTCTAATGTGGTGAAATCAGGGTAAAGGGAGCTAAGAAGGTAATCAAACTAGTCCTTTAGACATGCTTTCTAATATGTAAGTACATCGACAAAGGACTTACCGGCAAGCAGTAGTAAAATAGAAGTAGAAATAGAAAGAAAGCCCAACACAGCAAAATATGCAAGATGTTTTCCATAAACCTAGAAGGAAAAGTCCGAGAACTCTTGAAAGTACATAATTGCTTTTTGTATTGAAAGTAACTGATGCTTTGTTTAAGAGAGTAGTAGTGGTAATTGTAATTGTAAAACTTAAGAACTTGTGTACTTAAAGAATTGTTTATATAGGCTGAGTATTGTAAAACTAAACCAACATAAAAATGGTAA
>NW_025876818.1:0-2570 GCF_002878395.1 Capsicum annuum
TTATTTTAATCTTAATAATTCTTTTATATTTTTCATTAAGAAATTCTATATATTTTATATCTTTAGTTCTCATATATTTGTTTCTAGATTTGTTTTCATTAGTTTTTCTATTAATTGTATATTTTTCATATTCATTTTCCAATATTCGTAATTTATCATGGTTGATGTGTAGGTATTTGTAAGAGTAGGTAGGTAGGTGTGGTATGTAATTTATTCTAGCCATAAAATATTTATCAAATATTTTTTTCCATATGATTTTTCTTATATCTACAATTTCTATATCCTTAAGTACATACAAAACAAGTATTTTAAATTTATCTATTATTTCATCAGGTAAGTAGGTAGTCATTTTATTTCATGTGATGCTATTTTCAAAATATTCCTTTCAACCATATATATAACAAAATATGATCATCTTATATCACTATATACTAGATTATTCTTAAATAATTACGTTACTCTTTCACTATTAGCATGGTAGTCCGGATACTTATCCCTTAAACAACGCCTCTACACTGGTTACTCCCCTATCACGTCCTTCTTACCTCATCGATTTCACCTTTAGGATGGCATATTCGTAGGGATTTTTCTCTTTTTCCTCTTTGCTAATAAACTTTGTAACATGTTATTCTTCGAATAATTCTACTATATAGTAATTAACATGAACTTATTTTATCATATCATAATTGTCTGGAATTTATGAATTTAGTTATTCATAATCATAAATAAATATACCTGTTCTGGTAGGTTTGATAATTTTAGGCTTTGTTCATCCATAGCTTTTCCTTTGAAATATCTTTGTTTTTATTAAATATTCAAAAGTTGTTTGTGTACAAGAGGAGGCTTGCTTCATCTCATGAAGTCTTGCCTTATCTTGACAAATGACTTGCCTATTTATAATCTACAAAAGATGAAAAACATGTAAACTATTTACTATGCCTACTTTACTCGTAAACTATATATTATTCTTACTTTTAAAAAGTCTTCCTTTTCAAAAGCAGAAAAGGACTTAGAGTATAAAAAGACAAAAAACTATTTAATGCCTAAAACTAGACTAATAATGGCTTTAGTTAAAAAAGTCAAAAACTATACAAATAATTTACGTATTCTGACAATTCACATGTTAAAAACTTAGCTTGATAAGTCATATGTCACTTTCTTAACTTTAATGCTTTTGTCTTCTTGTCTTTATTTTTCCATCTGTCCATGTTACTTTATATCTTTTGTTGTGTATCTTCCAACTGTCTTTCTTCGTTCTTATCTTCTTTTATTCTAGCTGAACTTCTGGGATATGTTATCTTCTCCATTACATCTCGAACATAGATGGTCTAGATATTTGTGTCCAATTAACTTGCAATATCTGGACAATAACTCTTCTGAAATAAATTCCTTTTTAATTGCCCTTGTAGATGATTGTTTTTCTGGATTGAGTAGTGTCAAAATTCATTGTCTAGCTTCTTCCATATCTGAATGTCGTAGCTCCCTTGAATTTGAATAAATTATTTGATGATCTCTTGAATAATAACTCCATATTAGGTTCCCATTTAGGTAGTTGTTTGCAAATTCTTGAACAATTGAAGATATTCCAATAATTCGTTTATTTGCATAAAAATCAGGTATCTCAACTTTAGGTATCTCTAACTGTTAAACAATATCTTCCGGCATTATCATATCTCTGGTTAATCCTATTTTTACAACTTGTATAACTGGTTTAATTTCGTCATATAATATCTCTGCTGGTGCAGTATAAAATTTTATAAAAAAATAGATTTCCTTTGGTTATTTTCTTACAGGTGGCTAATGCTCTATATAATTCTGGTATAGCTGTTAGTTCATCTCCATCTTGGGTATATACGGTATTTAATAATCCATAACTGAAATAAATTTTAACTAAGCTTGGGTTGGTTTTCGGTAATGTGATTAACTTGTTGTAACCTTGTAATTTTTGGGTTATATAGTTTGTATTTGGTTCTTGGATATTTGTAGCTCTGGGGTTAAGGTTTAGATAAGTTTGTATTTTGTGGATATTTTCTATGTATGCTCGAGTTATATGGTTATAGGCTTTTCTATCTTGGTTTAAACTTTCTCGATATGTGGTAGTTTGTGGGGGTATGAACAAGGGGTCTTTTTGTGTTTTTGGTATAAATGGTTTTTCAAATATCTTATTCATGTTCATGTTCTGATATCTTTGTCCACTAACTCCTTTGGTTGTACCTGTAATTGTAGATTGATAAACGTTATCGATTTTATAGAGTTTCCCAACGTCTTCTTTTAGCTTTGGAATTTTGATGTCTTCCGATCGACATAGCTTTGCACACTGCTGAGTTATCTGATTCATAGCTTCAGACTTCTGTTTAACTTTATTAGTCTTTAGCTTTTCTATTTCATTACCCATACTGTCTACTTTCATTGAAAGTATAGTTAAGGTTTTGAGTATCTTTTGTAAAGCATCATCTTCTACTATATCAGTCTGTATAGCTTTGTCTTGATATGTAATCTGCAATAATGTTTTTATTAGTTTTAATTACTTCAATTGTAAATGTAAAATTTAATATATTCAATACTAGTCT
>NW_025876819.1:0-1073 GCF_002878395.1 Capsicum annuum
AGAATGAATATTCTACTTATTTGAAAATAATGAGTTATGCTCATTCTGAGCTCTATGTAACTTAGAGGTTGTGAAAGCTAAAGTACGACACGAATATAATGATATTAATGTCCGAGAATCATGGTATGACAATAGTTGGTAAAGTTAGATGCATTAGGAAGAGGATATCCTAAAATGATAAGTTGCACTAAGAGATTATGAATGAGACTGAAGCTCTTTATCAATGCGAGAGTTGGACCTAGGGGGAATTAACGTACTAATGGATAAGTCAGGGGCGTAATTGAAGGGAAGTTTTGCATAGACCCTAAGAGTGTATTATAGCGTCCTAACATGACAAGAGTTTTAAGAGTAACGAGCTTTAAAGTGAGAAACACTAAATGTAAGGAGTGACTAAGGTAAGAACGAAAACAACAAGATAGACGAGATATCAATACATACATAGAAATGCAACACATAGCAAATAATTGTGAGTCCTTTTGAGGTCGTGAGCCTTTTTGGACATTAAATGAGGATAACATTTAACACGCCAAGAATGCCAAGGCATCCTACATTTAATGGGACGCATATTCCTCAGTGAAGAAAATATGTAGCCATGACCTAAAGGACAAGAGTGAGTTTAGGACATAGTTCCCCCGAGTGGACAACTCGAGTGTGGGAAAGCTTGTGGATGTCAACGCACCGTTGATCGACCGATCTACAAGGCATTTCCCAAAGGGTGTTTTAGTACAGAACGTCCGTGTATTCACGCAACCATCCATAAAAGAAAACAAAAGAAGTTTCCAAGTGAAGGAAAGTATGAGCTAAATGCCAGTTATAAAAGGCAGTAACACATAGTACATAGCAAATATAATAACATGCTTAGCAACATAAAAACAAATAAATATCAAAACATATAGCCAATAAAAGGGAGAAAAGGGGAAATGATAGGCATGAACAAATATGAAAACACATAAAAGGGGAAGGAGAAGGGTGAACAAGTGGAAAAATAAATCAAGGTGTCAAAACAAACGACAATCATGAAAAATCACAATAAAAAATAAAATTCAGACACATAATAAAATCCCAAATAAAAC
>NW_025876820.1:0-1063 GCF_002878395.1 Capsicum annuum
AACAATAAGTTCATCGAGTTTGGTATCCAGAGAGGAAATATGTTCCCTGAGAATTTTAACATAAAGACTCAGATAATTATTTTGAGATATAAGATTATTTATCTCAGAAACAGTGATTTTGCCGACATCGTCGGCAATGAACTTTTGAAAGGCTGAAAAGGTCATGCCTGTGTTATTCGGTAGAATAAAGGCCGATTGAGGAGGATAATAGGCTTGAGTGACTGTACCGTCAGGATTTTGATAGGAACGTTCTATCAGCTTGATATACGAAGGCAGATAAGTTGTCATAAACCAAGGAACGAAAAAGATAATTTGATTATGCAGAGCACATATTTCATAAAAGTCTTCAGAAATATTTCGTAATTCATCCTGAGTATAGGTTTCAAAAAACCAAGTTCTAAAATTGATCCATTTTTTAGTGAAGAATTCTTTTTGAATATATTTTCTTGCCTAAGAACCAGGACTAAAATCGATAAGCTGTCCTATCATATTTAAACAGAATTTATGTCGAATTCCATCTCGGAAGGAGTAGGATTTTCAAAATCTTGAACAATATTGGTTTTAGAGTTTATTTTAATTTTATCAACATTGTGAGAAGTCGTAGGTAAATCTGTAGAGTTTAAAGTATGTAATGATGCAGCGCGATTCCTAGCGGGACCATAGATGGGTGCCGATGGGTCAATAATCGGTGCCGACGGTTCAATAGGAGAAATATGCTGAATTTGAGGAAGCCTTCTAGGTAAAGAGAAAGAATTTCGATAAGCAGGAGGACTATTGTCAAATTGAAGACAAATTTGTCCATCTGAGTTCTGAGTTACTCGCGTTAACTCTGAATTAGTTACTTCGTTTGCTAACTGCTTCGCAGAAGTAACAGAGTTTAGAACCCAAGTTTGAGGGAAGTCAATTTCATCCCATCGAATAGGTCGTCGAGTAGTTATTTTTGATTTTATAAAATTTGTTTCAATAAGAAGAGTGCAATCAGAATTATCGTCTATCAATTTACAATGAGGATTTAGAGTAGATAATAAACGATAATATATGCGGTAAGACAAGCCAATAAGTT
>NW_025876821.1:0-1524 GCF_002878395.1 Capsicum annuum
CTGGAATCATATAAATACCGAGTATTAGGGTTTATTCCGATCTGATCTTTTGTCTTCAGTTTCATACTTTCTCCTCTATTGAGAGCTTTGTATTACTTTTCATTGGGATTTGAATCAAGAGATTGAAAGTTGATTATTAGTTTTCATATTTTCCATCAAAGATTGTGAAGAACAATATTGTGACTTTTGTAAGTACTTTTCTGAAGTTATTTATGAACATCAATATAACTTTGATTTCTTATATGGAGATGAGTAGCTAAACTCCCATAACTAGGGTTATGGGAGCCTTGATGTAGAGAACTATTTTGGGATTGTGAATGTGTTTGATTTCTAACATCTATCGAAATTGCATGAATCTTTCTTCATCTTAATGACATCTCTTGGTTGCAAACTTGAGAAGTGAGCCCATAAACTCCACTTGTCTGACAAGAAAGTGGATGTTGGGAAAAGAAGTGATTCACATGAACTCCATAGGTTTACCCTTTGGGTTAACGGGTTGATGCCTTAACGGGTTGAGAAACATATGGGTAATCCTTAGAATTCAATAATTCTTGCAATTGAATACATAAGTTAGATTTTGAACACAAACTCGCAACCCTAATTGTTTGAACATCTTAGTGAGCATAACTCTAGTTAATTCATTCTCATTGAAATTACATCTACATTTTCTCTTAGTATCTGGACTTTTGTGTAACACAAATACAAAAGAATACCGTTAACACTTCCAAACACCCTTTGTTTCGGAACCTTAGATCAACAGTCTAATAATAATCACAATACTTAGTGAACACTGTATTCCCTGTGGGATTCGACACCCAACCCAGTTGGGTTTTATATTTGACAGCGACCGCTTACTCTCTCGTAAGAGAGGTGTAATTTGGGCGCATCAAATTTTGGCGCCGTTGCCAGGGATTACGATTGTCAATTGAGTTTGTGTTTGCTAATTGACCTTTGCTCAAGTTTCCCAAATTATACTTCTTGTTTGTTGTTTTTGTTTGTGCAGGGGAGTTGTTGTGTTTGTTGTTTTTGTTTGTGCAGGGGAGTTGTTGTGTATGTCAAGTACACGGAGATCGAGTGCACCGTTATTACCAATACATCCGGAACCGCAACTTATTGGCAGAATGACAGAACTCCAAGATGTTGAGAGACTAGCCGCGTTGGCTAGAGCTCAACTAAATCAGCAAAATGATGGTCAGCAGGCACAGCATCCTAATCCTGGTGATGATGATTTGGGAGATGATGACTTGTTAGATCCTGCTAATCGAAGGCGTGCAGAGAATGTAGCTGCACCAGTGAACAGAAATGTGAATAGAAACCGTCCTCTCAAGGCGAGACCTAATTGTCAAGCTGTTCAATTTGATCTTAATGATGAAGAAGATGGAATGGACGGGGCTGGTGCCACTGGAGCTACTATTCCTCCACCTCTAGCACCAGGAGCAAAATTCAATATTACCAGTAAAATGATCCCAATATGCATTTAGTGAATTTTGTCACTATTTGCAAGTCCTTTGATAACCCGAGAGT
>NW_025876822.1:0-1917 GCF_002878395.1 Capsicum annuum
CCTTAAGGGGGAAGGATGAAACACCCCGTACTTAATTACGTGCATTAACCATGGTTATATGTGTTGGAGTATATGTATTGATCATAAGTTAGGTATATATGAGTCTGAGTATTGATTATTTTGAGATGGTTTCAAGTGTATATTTTGATTATATGTGTATAGGAATTGACTTTATTTATACCGGAATTTGCTCGTCGAAGTTTTTATGCGAAGTTTATCGAGTTAGTTTTCCAACGATATAAAGATTTCTGAAAACAGATGAGTATCGGATAAAAAGCGAGCATGTTTGAAACTTGAAAACGGTGGACGCAATGAACAGTAAATGTGCAGAAATTTTCTGCACACAAAAGTACTGCAGCCAAACAGATTTTTGGGTCGACTTTAAACGATCATAACTCCTTGTAAAAAATAAAATGTGTGAGCTGCTATATATCGATGAGAATCCCTGAGAGTCTTCTTTCTAATGCAATTGGTTTTATCCAAATCCATTGTCGGAGCAAAGATTTATGGTTGATTTCCTTTAGCCAAACAAAATAGTCCACCGTGGACAGATTCAGATTTACTTAAATTTTAAGGGCAATATGGTCATTTTCCATCACCTCATGGACGAAAATTGGTCATTATATACATATACTTAGCCTCATATCCATCATTTATCATCCAAATTATTGAAGAATAAGAAACCCTAGCCTAAGTTCAACTCCAATTATCTTGTGATTCAACCGTAGAAAATCCAAATTGATTCAGTAGTTGTGTTCACCGTCTCGAGGGATTCGAGAAGCACCCCTTATTTGTGCCAACAGGACTTTGAAATCAAAAGGGCCATTTTATGGTAAGGATGTAAATTATGTTGGTGTTATTTATATGGATATGTATATATATATGCATGTGAGCATAAGAAGTATGTTATTTGATTGTTGTTGAAAGATGATTGGAAATGATGTTGGATTATTCTGGTGCATGGTTGGATTATGTTGAATTGTGAAGGGATTTGGTGTGATGATGTGGTATTGAAATTATGATTATATATATATGTATATACACATAAACCTATTGTTCAAGTTGGTTTTTGGAATGCTTTGCAAATATTGGTTGTATGGAATTATGGAAGAGAATTGTGGTGTTGGGTTGCTAATACTAGATGTCAAACATTTCATTGTAGATAAGTGATTTGTAAAGGCGGGAAGTTTTGTTGAATTGGTATACGAATTTACAACGAGGTATGTAAAGCATACTCTAACGATGTTCTTTGGCATTACAACACCAATGTTCCATCAAGTAAGATTCCGAGGTTGTCCAAAAACATGTATTGTTCTACATTACCAATGAAGTTGTTTCCATTCTCTAAAGTGTCGAAATGTTTCACTGATATACCAAAAGGCTCCTATTTCATTGTTGTGATATTGATGATTCCGAAACACATTGTTGATGTACCAATGAGTCATTATTACATCGTTATTGTATAGAAAGTCTATTACTTGGTTCCTATTGAAATATCATTATTATAACGGTACTCTATTGGCATGAACACTAATGTAATAATCTCAAAAGCTTTTGAACTAAGTTATTGGAAGGATCTCTTATGTGTGTTACTTGATATACGTGTGGGTGGTAGCTCAGGGGCTTAAGCCTCGCATGGGCCGATCCCGTTATTTGATATGATTACAGTTGATATGTACTGGGGCAGCCTAATGGTCATAGTACGGTACAGTATTGATTATTTTTAGGTGGTTGGAGGTTCGGGAGGAGGAGCTAATGGCGAATGATAATTGTAAAGAATAAAATGAACGAATGTATACTGTTCCACAAATGTGTTTGAATTCAAGTACCCAATTCAGATTAATGATAATGTACATGATCCTAAAAGTGCTTATGAAGTGTGGTTCACTTCTATTAGGATTTATTCACTTGTGTCTG
>NW_025876823.1:0-2603 GCF_002878395.1 Capsicum annuum
TTTAATAGGTTCAAGTTTCATTTTTTATATGAAATTCAAAATCGAAAATCCAAAAAAAAGATTTTTTTTTCTTTGGTAATCATAGGTTTCATTTTGTATAGGAATTTTAAAAGTGAAAATGCAAAAAAGAGTCTATTCTTTTGACAATTTGTCATTTTCTTCTCTTTTTAAAGTTTCAACAAAAGAAAAAAGAAAGGAAAAGTTTAATTGGTCATTTTGGCAAAACTGTCCGAACTACGCAAGATCTGATTCATGTACAACACGATACGTAGGCAACCTACTTTTGGGTTCGATCTAATCATTTTGTTTCGTTGTTTTTCATTATGTTTCCTCTTTTAAAGAAAAATAAAAGACAAAAGTCATAAAGAATGATAAAATAAAGGTAGATAACGAGAGAAAAGAAAAAGAGATGGATACGAAAAAATGATAATAATAATAATAATAAGTGTAGAAAATAAGTGTAGACAAAAATCAGGATGATGTTAAAATGACCTCGTTACCCTCAAAAGCTGATAGAACCATATATTATGAATAAAATGTTTTATGTGTTGTGGAATATGTAAAGTATAGTTGTATATTTAAAACAGAAAAATAAATGGCAATGAATACATGCATTTATCTTCTCTAAAAGATTCAAACGTACTAAAACTCATATGGATTGTATTAAATGAAAGTACCTTAGTTATTATCAATATTAGTGATCCTTATACCAATTAAAAAACTGCAAGTTCTTTCTTTTCTTTTTTTTTAATGATGGCCACTCTAGATATTTTTTTCGAAAACAACTTCTCTACCTTCATGAGGTATGGTCAAGTCTGCCTGCACTCTATTATCCAGTGTTGGAGCTACCTTTGAACCCCTTTCGATGAAAAATTATACTGTTTTTATATTATTTTTAGGGAAAATGCTCTATTACCACCTTTAACTATACGCGAAAAGGCTGAGACACACCCGAACTTTAGGAGGGTCCTATTACCCCAGGACTAATTAAAATCGTATTTTACTCTAGAAATTGTTATATTATTCACTATATGTTGTTATTGTCGTCGTCGTAGTTGGCTACTCTAGATATTGTTATATTATTCACTATATTTTTCAAAGGAAAAACCTATAATATTTTGTAAAGTAGAGTACGTATGATTGAATAGTTTCTTCTGATTCTAATGAAGAAGACTAATATTACAAAAAATTGGAGAATTGTTTATGTCACCCAACAAAAGCATACATTGGTAGAATTAAGCAAATTTAGCAAGTAATGTAGCTCAGAACAACTTGGGCAGAAATTCAAATTTAATCGAATTTTAACGCAGATATCAAATATTAAATGAAAAATAAAGAATAAACGGCATGCATGGTGCATAAGCTTCATCATAAACTTGTATATGTATTTGCTAGAAGTACTTCCCATGGATGTCAAAAGCATGAAGGCTATATCCGAACTTTGTTCTTGTTGGTGAGGGTTGATATTTACCAACTTCCGAGTCAACCTAAAAAAAAAAAAAAGCATGGAGGTCATATCCTCCGTGGAACATCTTCACGCGAATTACCATGTAGATTCCACGTAACACATGTGAGTCTACATATTCAACTTTATACAAATTTAAGTGTCTATTTATGCATACTCAAAGTTGGAGAGCGTGAATGTCAGTTGCGACCAAGTTAAAAGACAAGATTATGTATTATGCCCTTAAAAAAATTGAGTGTGACTAAAAATCAGGCAATCTCACGTGAATTGTCAAGTAGATGTCACGTAGGACGCATGTATCTAATTACTTAACTTTATACAAGTTTAAGTGGTTACTTGTACTAAACCAAAGTTGGAAAGTATAAATGCAATCTGACACCTAGTTACAATAACAACATACCCAGTGCATTTTCCACAAAGTGGAGTCTGAGAAGGGTAAAGTGTACGAAATCCATACCATTACCTCAAATGAAGTAGAAAGATTACTTTTTATGGAGAGCATAAATACGAGCTGACATCTAGTTAAAGGTTACTTTTTATTGTCTTAAATTTATCATAGAGAATGTCGAATTTGGAAACAGAATAGATAAACGTGCTCTTTAACCACTACAACAAAATGTATTTATAGCCACGAAATTTAAGCTATGAATGTAAAATTTGTGGCTATTACCTAATAATAGCTACGAAAAATTGAATTTCGTAGTTGTTTTAAATTTGTAAAAAATTTTAGCCACAAAAATATTATTGACAAAGCTAATCCCTCATTTTTGCTACAATTGCTAACAATCGATGCAATAATGGCCTAAATAGCTACAACTTTATCGCTACAATAAAATTTTATAGCTAATAATATATTTTTACTACGTTATATAAGTTATTGTAGCAATAATAACTTTTTAGCCACAGTAAATTATTTGAAGCAAAATATTGTAGCTAAATATATATTTTTGCTTCAAATTATAAAAAATTATAGCAATTGTTAGAAGATATAGCCACGTCTTTATGCTATAGTAAATTTTAGTAGCTAATTATTAATTTTTGCCATGAGTTTAAATTTATTGTATTAATAGTAACCTTTTAGCCACAATAAGTTATCTTAAATCAAAGATTGTAGTTAAATTGATATTTTTGCTTCAAG
>NW_025876824.1:0-2483 GCF_002878395.1 Capsicum annuum
TCTTTTGCCTCACACTCTGTTCAGCATACCTCTCTCTCTGTTCAGCATACCTCTCTCTCTGTTCAGCAAGCTCTTCAGTGAGTTGAGAAACCATATTTTATAATCTTACAATGGTTTCTGTATCAACCGAAGAGGTAGAGTATGTAAGGCCGGACGAACACCTAATATTATCGCCAAAAAATTCTGTGTGGCATCCGTAGAAATGGCCTCTATTTGCAGGACCCAAAACTTTTGTCCATAACTCATTCCGTACATGCTGGGGTATTGGGTCAGCCTGACTTTCAAGAGGTTGACTACTACGATACTCACCAATAAGATGCCTAAATTGGTCCTATATTCAAAGTAAAGTTAATACTACAATCAAAAAATACTAAAGTAGTTATAATTGAATAATATCAACTTTGAGAAAAAGATTCATAAATTCAAAATTTATTTCTTACGTGGACAGTTTTTGCACGAGGTTCAACACAGACATCTTCATCAGTTGGGTTCTTTTTTTTTTTTTTTCAGATGAGTCTCCTCGAAAATCTCATCAGTTGGTAGTTTCCTACCCTTTTCTTTTTCCTGTATATGAAAAAAATTATCAATGTTTAAATAATAAGAAAATCTAAATAGAAACAAAGAATTAAAACTGTAAAAGTTACGTACCAATTTTTCCTTCACAACAAGAGTACTTCTGGCACCCGCAGTATGTAGGGAGCCACCCTTGGATGATGTCCGGGCTTTCTTTCATTTTTTTTCTCAACAATTGATATTTTGGGCTATTCGAATGGAGCTGATACAGTGGCCACATGGGTTCAAGAATCCACTTAGGTTTTACCGATTTCTTTCGGGCATAATCCAAGAGATCGTTAAATCTGGCTCTACATCTTATGAAAAAGTTCTTCTTTATAAGAAATTCATTTGCATCATCCCACCAGTAAAATTTCTACAACCAAAATATAATATTCAATCTTGTGTTCTTACAAATTATTAATAAGTAGTCGATAAGTTAAATCCTTACCTTAAATTCTTCAAACATTCTCTCCCTGTCAAGTTCTGGAACCCTTTGCCAACTGGTCCAGTAGCCGTTAAAGTGCCGACTAATGCATATTCGAGCCCTTTTTCCGACTCCAGCATTCTTCCTAAAATAGTAATGAAAAAATGAGTAATGTTATTATATTTAGAAATTTTACCCTCTCGCAACTGGAATAATATAAATCCGCCCAGAATCATCTATGTCTTCTGGCTGCCTAGTAAGTAATGGTGGATGTACTGGCATGGGCAGATCTGAAACACCAGATGGAGTGCCTCCAAGCCGAAGATCCGACAACCCAATAGATCTAGTAGAATCACTGTGCGAACTGCGTGATTGCTTCAGGAGAGTATTGATAGTATATGTCTGGAGGGGCTAGCGACCGTTCGATAGTACTATACTGGCGGTGGCACGGTCATAGGAGCAGAATGGGTCGGTATAGACCTATGTAGTGGCCCCATATGCGTAGGAGTAGGTATCGAATCCTCGTACGACCTAGAATATTAGGGTCGTGCTGACTCGTCAGCACACCAATCCTCAGATATATGAATACCTATCAGTCGTCTATAAGCAGGAGGTTGTTTTTTCTTTTTTAGTTTAGTAGTATCAACCTTTCCCTTACCTCTGTCATCTCTACCTGACATCTAAATATGTTAAGTTAGCAAGTAGTTAGTTCCTACAACATGAATATATATTTATAAGAAAACATTCCAAGTAAGTAATTTCAAGTTACTAATTCACATTTCAAATCGCTCCAACAACACGAGATATAGACAAAAATATTTTTATTACTATATAAATCATGAAAAAGTGGAAACAACAAACTTAAACAGTATATTACATATCAATCTTAAACAAGAAACATAAAGGTAAATATATAGTACAAAGCATAAAGACATCAATACATAATAAATACAACCTACACAGCTAATCCTCCTCTTTTGAAGACTCTCCACTAAACCATTCACCCTCTTCGGAGGTGTCCTTATATCCTACCCACTCAGCCTCTTCTTTAGCAATATTAACTTCTTCAAATACATGTTTTTAGGTGATTCAAACCGTTCACTAATTCAACGTCCACTAGCTGGTGATTAATCTGCATTTCATTTTGATACGCTGTCTCCAGCACATTCTTAACTTCCACCCGGCCTATAGGCTTTGTTTTGATTACAGCCTACCATTCATACTTGTCATTGCGCAATGGATAAGGAGCATAATACACTTTTTTAACATTTTGCACTAGAACAAATGGATCGTAAATAGGATACGACCTATTGTGTTTCACTTCAATGATGTTTTGCTCCTTATGTACTCTTGTGCCTGCTGTGCTTGGATCAAACCACTTACATCGAAAGAGGACAATATTTTTTATTTGAAAAACAGCATACACCAGTTCTAAGATCTCGTATATGATGCCAAAGTAATCAACATCATCATCACCCTTAACCCAAACACCACTATTGTTTGT
>NW_025876825.1:0-1483 GCF_002878395.1 Capsicum annuum
AAACATATAACTTTGGTTTGAAAACCGGTGATCAACTCATATTAGTAGAGAAAACTACTTCCTTCTTTGGAAAATACTCAAAGTAGTTCATTCAATTTAGAAAATATCTCATCCCAAAGCTTTAGGGAAAATATTATATATCAATGGAAAATACTTTAGTTTAGGGAGGTTCTCTTAACTGACATAAACCATGCGAGATACATGAAGTCCAACATCTTGTCCTCCTAAGGAAGAAACTCACTTTGGGGAGAGGCGTCATACTCTTGCCAAGGAATATAACCTCAACTCAGTGATCACTTATCTTGGCCTCGGGCCCAATCATCTCGGCCTCAAGCATAAAATCTCAAACCCATGGTGGCACGTAGTTCTGGGGTAAGAAACCATAGTAACTTACCCAACTCGATGGTAAATACTACTCCCTTTAGTTTAACTCGCTCATCTCATGAAAATTCACTTTCAAAATAATCTTATGGATCATAAGAACCCAACAATCAAATTTGTAATCTCATGTGGTAGAGTGGATTTCAAAACTCTATGATCATTAGGTCAAAACATTTCTCAATAATCTCAAAGTACTGAAATCATGGGTGCTTATAGCATAACAGCTCATGAAATTGCAAGTCACAAGTAGGGCTTGATGACCTATAATTCAATCTCAAGTTAAAATTCATCATAATGCATAATAGATAGCATATAGATTCATAATTCATATAGAAATCTTGAAGTTACAGCAATTTGTCTCAAAATATCAACATACTCATATACTTCAATATTTCAAACATTGCAACTATTAACTTCTCAAGGATTAAAATCATGGGGTATATACCCCGCTTCAATTTTTCAAGAAAACATATAAAAAATCATGCCATTAGAATATCAATTCATGGGTAACATCAAAAGCTTGAAACCAATAACAATGGGTGAAAAATCCCCAATTCAATTTCATGTAAAATCTCTTAAAATGCAGAAAATTGTTGTTTAAATAAGCCTTTGGGCACAAGGGTGAAAGGATTACCCTTGTTCAAAACCCCACATACTTTGAATTAGAAGCTTTGGATGAATTCCCACTTTTGGGACTTTATTCGTACTCTTGAATGAGGGCTCCTGAAGCCTTTGACTTGAGAACCTTGAATCTTGACTCATTTTAGAAAACCTATGGTGAATCCTTGAGATTCTTAGAAGAGGTTTTGGATACTTAGGGTTTTTGTTGAGAGAAAACTTGAGAAAAACTTCATAGAATGCTTGTAAATGACTTTAATTTGGTGTTTTTACGGTTTAAGAGGCTTGGAAAAAGTCAAAAGTTCCCTTTTCAACTTCTGTACGAAGCTAGAAAAAATGAACTGGGAACCCAATTTTATGGGCCACTGTGACGTGCCACTATCGCGGTGGCTCACTGGAAATTGACAAATAGGAATCTAGGATTCACTGTGACGTAGAGCCATCGCGTTGTCCCACTGGTTGGGACCTGAAACTTCAGTGCGAC
>NW_025876826.1:0-3235 GCF_002878395.1 Capsicum annuum
TTGTGGACTGTTTTGGAGGGTGTGTTGGACTGTTTTATGGCTGTTTCGTGTTCCTCTTATTTGTCCCGTATCATTTGGTATCAAAGAATTTCTTGATCTTGTTCCTATAAGATCAATCTTGGGCTTGTTAGTTGAATTTTTTTTTTAAAAAAAAATGTTGAAAAACTGAAAATTCCAAAAAAAGTGCAATCTGTCCGTGTTGTGTTCTTGGTCGAGAATTGCATTCTAGTTGTGTCTTGTCCGATATTTTTTGTTTGTCTTGAGTGTTTATAGTGTTAGATTTGTTCTTCACTAACACTTGAGTCCATATCTAAGTTTGAGCTTTGTTGTTGTTGTCGTGAACAAGTAAGACCTTGTGGGAGACATTATTGTTGAAAAACTTGACTTGGCCGTGTGTGTGGTTGTTGTTGTTGAAAGGAGTGTTGTTGTTGTAGTTCTTTGTGAATGTTGTTGTGTTCTTGAAGTTCTTCACAACCTTCATCTCTCGTTAAAATCAAAGACACAACACTAAAGTGACTTGGCCATTTGTTGTTGTGGATTGGAGTTGGCCGTTGGAATTGTTGTAGTTCTTGAAGATTATTGTTATTGTTCTTGGTGTGGTTGTTGTTGTTCTTGAATTTATTCATCGTCCTTCATATATTGTTATAACATAAAGTGAGTGCTAGATCCTAAAAGGTGAAGGAAAAAGTGTATGTATTTGTTAGTCTTGAAAGACCCCCAACCACCAAAAGACTTAATATCACTTCTCAACTACTTTTTCATGATTTAAGGACCCATGTTTTAAGGAGAAGTACAAGAAAAAGTCTAAGTCTTGAAAATTGAAAAGGCTCCAAGATTTATTTTCCCTCCTAAAACAAATTCCACCAATCCAAATTAATTTTTGACCAAGACTTGAATATTTGAGAATAACCACTTCATAAAACCGAACCAATACGTGGCCACCACACCATTACTGCTACTGTTCACACAATATTTCCGAGTTCAAAATTCTAGATTTCTTAGTTTAATTTTGTTGTCTCTTAGTTTCGTTTAATTGATCCTAGTACTAATTAACAAGCTAGTAAACTTCTACTAGGTTGTCACTTAGTTCTTAAATCCGTTGTTCATGTCTATGTTTCTCTTGTGCTTTTTCTCTTTTGTGAATTCATTGTATCTTGTTGGTTCAAGTCCGTAAGCAAATTTTCTTTGAGTCAACTCAAATGAAAATCTATTCCGGACCAAGGTGGACTCCTCCCTCAATCACTCACGAAGTACAAGACGGCTTTCAACACTTGTGAAACCAAGTGTGAGGTAAAAATTGAGAGTGAGAGTGTGGTGAGTCATTTTTGAGCTAACAAGTTTGTTTGTTTTGTTGTTCGTTGTTGTATTCTCTTAGGTACCATTGCTGCCACCAATCTTGATGCCACGTTTGATCGCATCACCGACAATATTGAGGACATGAAATGGCATGTTGAAAGACTACGCTAATTGGTATCCGCACTTATCTCAACAAATCTAAAACCTAAGGTCCAAACAACTTGCGGTGAGAGCTTCCCGAAGGAAGTTGCTGCCCAAACTTGTGAAGGACTTTCACACCAAGGTAAAGACGAAAGTACTCATAAACGTCAAGGTAAAATAGCTATCTCTTACACTTTGGTACATGTGGATGATGAACGTGTGACTAACAAGCCGTTGAGTGTGAGTAGTAGCTTACCTATGTATGAGTATATTGATTCCTTACCACTTGTGGATGATGTACATGTTGTGCGAGTGGATACACAAGTTGATCCTATAGATGACCGAATCAACTCTTCTAGTAAGATCGATTTGTGTCCACCTAGTGTTGAAGCTATTCTGTTGAATGAAAGTACACCGTCGAGTGAAATTTATGTTGACCAACTTGTGTGTAAAACTTGCCCACCACTTGAGAATATGTGTGATGTGATTAATGAGTCTCAAGTGAGTGAAGAATTTAAAAATGTTGGTCAAGAAAAAAGGAGTGAACCCATGATCCTATGTTGTTGTAAAGATTCTAATGTTTGCTTGGCTCATAGGGTTAATCATGTGTTCGACATATCTTTGAAACTTGGTAATGATTCCTTAGAGAGTGAAAGTTCCAAATCTGTCCGCGGGTTAAATCATTCACTCTTTAGGTACAATGTCTTGTTTGAAGATAGTTTAAACACTCCTAATAGACCTAGTGGTGAAAATAATGGTATAGCTTGCCTTGGAAGCTATAGCCTATATGCTAACCCACTATGGTGTGACAACATTCCTCCTAAAGATGGAAATCTCTTCTTGGAAGATGAGAGTACTCTTAAGGGTAAGGAATATGTGGTCTTGGAAACTACTTCTTCTTCTACTTTATGTGGCTTTTCCAAGGACACCATAGTAGAAGTAGAATTGAATGCCACCTTTCTCTACTCTCTCTTTACTTGTGATGCTATGTATGCCAATGTAGAGAGTAGGACGTGTGGTTGTGGTAAAGACTACGGGAAACAGATGTGTTGTTTAGACTCGTGTCTATGGTCACTCTTCCCATTTGATCCCGGTGCCGTCTTAGGGTGGGGAAGATTTACTCTCAGCTTAGGTGCGTTTATTTTGAGTGCTTATCATAGCCAAGTCCTTGGTGAATTTGTCGATGCCTTCATAATGTTTAACACTAAGGACTCTTGGTTATATGTCAAATATGAACCACCTTGGCATGTTGAGACTTGTTGTTGGCCGAGACTTGAACTCAACGGGTCCTTGGTTTCTTTTTTTTTTTGGGTGGGCTGTTTTGAGTGTTTCGAGTGCATACCATTATTGTTTACCTTTTTTTGCTAATCCTAACCCTCATGCCATGAGGAAGTGTGCTTGTTTGTCTTCTCTTGATTTTGCAAGGTACGGATTCGAGGTCGAATCCTTTTCAAGAAGGGACGGATGATACGGGTATGACCACGGAGGTGGGTGAGTGCAAGAGTGAATGAACCCGAGACTTGGAGTGTACACGTGAAATGCAAAGGAAGGCCTAACTAGGCTCCAAAATCAGTCCATACAATGCACTCCAAGGGAGCCCACTTGAAGACTTTGACTAAAGGGTCATTTTGGACATTTCACACTATTCTTGTAATACACTATAAATACAACCTTCTAGGGATTCATTCATTAGATTTTGATGAATATGAATATTTTATAACATAGAAAGACAAAGTCCTCTTTCCTTGAGGCAAATCTGAAACTTGGAACTAGGTAACAACAAGAGGGTGGAATCACT
>NW_025876827.1:0-1274 GCF_002878395.1 Capsicum annuum
ATTTTCAAATACTTCACTCACTTGAGTTCTATTAAGCACATCACACATAACCTCAAGTTGCGGGCAAGTTTCACACATAAGTTGATCAACACCAATTACACAATACGATATACTTTCGTTCAACATGTTGGGTTCAACACTAGGTGGATATATATTGATCTTACAAGAAAAGTCAATTTCGTCATCAATACGATTAACTAGTGTATCCGCACTCACAACTGTACATCATCAACAGGAGGCAAAGAATCATTAGACTCATAAGTAAGTAAGCTACAACTCATACTCAATAGGCTACTAGCCACACAATTATCATTCACACGCACCAAAGTGTAAGAGTTAGCTATTTTACCTTGTAACTCACATGAGCTATTGTCTTCATCTTGACGTGTGTCCAGGCAGCCCACTTGCTCCCTTGGACCTACAATATGATCAAATCTTTCATTCACCATAGCCATGTCTCGGGAAATAGTGTCAAGGTAGGCCAAAATGACATTGGTGACATAGTTCTCCATGGTTTGAGAGGTGGAAGCCTCGGGTTCCATTGCAATTGTACCTAAAACAAATAAAGAAACAAACCTACAGAATGAACAAAAAATATTAGTAGTAAAATATCCTCATAAACAATAGTATACACTCATTTTTGTGATCTTCACAATTGGAGCGGCAAATATTGAAAGTTGCTTATACTCCGGTAGTCAATAAGATGTCAATTCTACTTGACGGCCAGAATGGATTCTTGTTTGATCGACTTAAGACACAAAAATAAAATTTACTTATGAACTTGAAACAAATAAATTATTACGAGTTAAAAATGAGAAAAACACACAAATAGCAAAGCCACGAAAGAAATGGATTCAAAGGACTAATTGACAACCTACTAGGAGTGTACTAGTTTGTTAATTAGTTCTGGAACCAAGTAATGAAACCAAAAATCAACAATTAGAAACTATAAAATTCACAATTTGAGCTTATTAGTGACGTGTACAGTAGCAATGGTGATGTGGCAGAATGCAATTGGTCTTGGTCTCACACGAATTTTAGTCACAAATTTGAAATTTCAATATTCGCACAACTTAGAATTGATGACAATTGGTTTTGGAGGGAAAGTAAAAGTCTTGTAGTCTTTTTCAACTTTTCAAACTCAAAAGATGAGATTTGACTTTACTAGTCCCACAAGACAAGGTCCCTTGATTTAAGGAAAAGTGGTTGTCAAATCTAGGAAGTGATGTGTGCAAGTTTTCTCACAAATAACTTTACAACTTTTGTCTTACAAC
>NW_025876828.1:0-1121 GCF_002878395.1 Capsicum annuum
CCCTTAACTATATTATTCCCTATAAATATTATATTCATTCAATTCAGTTTAAAATTCTCATATGAGCATTGACAAATTTTTTTTTCTACTAATGTCTAAAATAGCTTAATCCTTACACTGTGATCAAGCCTAACTCTAAATCACAAAAATACAACATGCTACACCACGCTATTATTCTAAACCATATGATGCCACCTTCTATACCTCTTTTAAAAATCACATCCTAAGCATAACATGCCTTACCACTTCAATGACTACTCTAAACTCTTAATATGAAGTCGCTAATGCATATGGCGACCTTCCACTACAATCCCAAAACGTCATTCAAGTCTAATTTATAACCACATGTTAACTTCGAGGCAAACAGCCATAAATATATACTTCACATAATTTCTAAACAATTATCAATATAACTCCCATGCGCTATCCTAAAAACATACACACATAAATTTTTCCACTAACCATTACATGTATCAAACACTTGGCCCCAAATCTTACTTCGTACTTATGGCCGTATCTAAACAAGCATACTATGATCTTCCATCAACAAGAATATTTACATCGTCACCACTATCATTGCATAGGGCGGGTCACAAAAAGGTTAAAACATAAGACCCTAAAACATGAAAAGATTTTTATACGGGACTGAGCACACTATAAAGAGTGAGTACATGTGTCTGAGTTGCATGACCTCAACTAGAGTTCATAACATAAGGAATGTGATTCCGACTACTTGAATGAACTAGAACTCATTATCTCAGAACTGAAAGAGTACGTGACTCTTTATCATATACAGGAATTATGAACTACTATCACAGAATTGGATCTTAATGCATGGGTAAGCATCCGAATAACAAAAAAAATACTGAGGAAGGAATGGGTTGAGATTCACCCTCACTTTCTAATGTTCTAAATCATACTACATCACTACTAGAATCTGAGAGCCTTACTTGGTCATTCGTTCTATTATCTCCCCCTTAGCTTCAAGTCATCATCTAGAGTTTGGGAGATCCCTTACCAGATTCTAACTGAACTACACTTACTGCACTCTAGGGTCTGATAGAAAAAAAAATAATAATACATGCATATCATAGACTTAACCCGAATGACTACCTTCTGGG
>NW_025876829.1:0-1766 GCF_002878395.1 Capsicum annuum
TGTGTAGCTTGTTGTGGAAGATTAAGGTTTCGAGGGGACTGATACTGGAAACAATGTTTTTCGGTATGGGGGCCTTGGTGGCCATGTTCATAATTCACACTATATATATTTTGGAATGCCTAAATTTCAGTAAAATGCGAATATTTCTAACCTAACTTTCAAAATTATAATTTATACATTTTTTTTCTTTTTTTTTTGTTTTGGTTTTTTTCCCTCTTCTACCTCTAGTCTTTACTTCTCTTTCTTCTTTTTTTTTTTCTTTTTTTTCTTTTTATATTATATTTTATGTTTTATATTTTTTTATATTCTAAAAAATATAATTCCGTCGAGTACTGACGGATACATCGTAATCGCTCATTGTGTTTGTATTCACCATTATTATTTTTTTAATTTTTTTAATTTTAATTTTTTTTTATTTTTTATTTTTTTTTTTTTTTTTTATTTTTGTTTTTTTTTTCTTTTTTCCCCCCTTTTTTTTTCTTTTTTTTTTCCACTTTTTATTTTTTCGTTTGTTTCTTTTTCTCTTCTCTGTTTGTAGCTTGTACTTCTCTTTCTTTGTTTTTATTTTTGGTTTTCTTTTTGGTATTTTTTATTTCTCTTTTTTAATTCTATTTTATATTTTTTGTATTTTTAAAAAATATGATTACGTCGAGCACAAATCTTGGTGATAATGAAAATATCACAATCATTTATTATGTTTATATTTGCACCATTATTTATATTTTTATATTCATTGATATAATTGTATTTGTATTTTATAGTTCATGCATGTATTTGTATTTGTATTTGTATTTGTATTTGTACCTTATAATTCACATTTGTATTTGTATTTGTATTCTGTAATTTTACTTGTATTTGTATTTTATAGTTCACAACATCATTTATATATTTGTATTTTTTGATACAATTGTATTTGTATTTTACCGTTCACGCTTATATTTGTATTTGTATTTTATTATTCGCGCTTATATTTATATTTTATAGTTCGCACCATTATTTATATTTTATAGAATTCGCACTTGTATTTTAAAAAATTATTTTGTATTTGTATTTTATAGTTGACTGCATATTGTATTTGTGTTTTAGGGTTTCATTTTGTTTGTATTTGTATTTGTATTCTATTTTTGTCGATGCACTCGTATTTTTAAAAGAACTATTTTGTATCTGTATTTATAAATTGACCATATATTATATTTGAATTTGTAATTTCACTTGTTTCATTTGTTTGTATTTGAATTTATAGTTGACAATAACATTTGTATTCTTAAATTATTGAAAAAGAATTATTATTTCTCTTTCTACGAATACTTGTGATTATATTCATTGACATAAATTGTATTTTATTAATAAAAATTAAACGATATAAATATAAATGATAAATTATCAAAATAGAAATGTTCAACTATACAAATACAACGTTTACATTTGTATCAAATGATACATGTTCATACAAATTGAAATATACACATACAAATTATACTTGTTTATATACAAATACAAATGATAAACTTGACATACAAATACTAATGATACATTCGCATTGAATGACACAATGCATATTATATATTTTAAACTTAAGTAAATATAGTTATTCTATATAATTATTTGTATACAAATACAAAGATAAATTATATTTATGGCTAAAGTATTCAAATACAATCAATAAATTTATTTAAAATATACAGTATAATACGAATAAATATAAAACATAAAAAACAAATAAAATACGACAACAACAATAAAAATGAGAGAAAAGAAAAAGAAAA
>NW_025876830.1:0-3229 GCF_002878395.1 Capsicum annuum
ATCAATGCCTTATTCAGGAAGGGGTGCACAACCAATGAGTCGTGTTAGAGGTGATAGAAGCCACGAGTTCTAGCGGGGCTCAAAATCGTACATATGCTCTAGTGGATCGACAGAATTTAGAGGCTTCCCCAGATGTGGTTACGGGTACGTTGTCTATCTTTTCATTTGATTTATGTGCCTTAATTGATCCCGGTTCTACATTATCTTATGTTACACCATAGGTTGCTGGAAAGTTTGAAAGAATACCCGAACTGTTAGTTAAGCCATTTGAAGTGTCCACACCAATTGGGGAATCTATAATAGCTAGAAGGGTTTATCGAAACTGCATAGTAACTGTTTGTGGTCGTGATACGATGGCTGATCTTGTGGAGTTAGAAATGGTAGATTTTGATGTTACAATGGGTATGGATTGGTTGGCGTCTTGTTATGCCACAATTGATTGCTGCACGAAAAAGGTATATTTCCATTTTCCAAATGAATCTGTCCTTGAATGAAAAGGTGAAATTAGCGGGCCAAGAGGTGGATTTATTTCTTATTTTAAGGCGAGAAGAATGATTTCCAAGGGATACATATATCATTTAGTTAAAGTAAGGGATATAGAAGCGGAGCCACCAACTCTTCACGCTGTTCCAGTGGTAAATGAATTTTCTGATGTATTTCCTGAAGATCTTCTAGGTTTGCCTCCTAACGAGAAGTAGAGTTTGGTATTGATGTTATACCATGTACCCAACCAATCTCCATTCCTCCGTATAGAATGGCCCCAGCAGAATTACAAGAATTGAAAGAGCAATTGAAAGATTTGCTAGAGAAGGGATTCATAAGGCCTAGTATGTCCCCCTGGGAAGCACCAGTGTTATTTGTGCGTAAAAAGGATGGCTCACTGAGGATGTGTATTGATTATCGGCAATTGAATAAGGTGACTATTAAGAATAAATATCCTCTCCCAAGAATTGATGATTTATTTGATCAGTTACAGGGCCCCAAGTGCTTTTCTAAGATTGAGTTATCACCAAGTGAGGGTAAAAGAGAAGGATATACCTAAGACAGCTTTCCGAACACGGTATGGTCATTATGAGTTTCTAGTTATGTCATTTGGTCTAACAAATGCACCCACAGCTTTTATGGATTTGATGAATAGGGTGTTTAAGCTATTCCTGGATGTATTTGTGATAGTTTTTACAAATGATATTCTAGTTTATTCTAGATCAGAAGAAGACTATGCCAATCACTTACGACAGGCATTGCAGACTCTTCGTGATTGTAATCTTTATGCAAAGTTCTCTAAATGTGAGTTTTGGTTAAATTCGATGGCATTTTTGGGTCATATTGTATTTAGTGAAGGGATAAGGGTTGATGCTCAAAAGATAGAAGCTGTGAAGAACTGGCCAAGGCCCACAACGCCTACGAAGATTCGTAGTTTTCTCAGGTTGGCCAGTTATTATAGAAGGTTTGTTAAAGGCTTTTCTTCCATTTCATCACCCTTAACCAAGCTAACCCGTAAAGCATCCAAATTCCAATGGAATGATGCCTGTGAGAAGAGTTTTCAAGATTTAAAGAACAAGTTGATTTCTACACCCGTGTTGGTACTTCCAGAAGGCACCGAAGGGTATACAGTGTATTGTGATACTTCCAGAATTGGTTTAGGATGTGTATTGATGCAGCATGGTATGGTACTAGCATATGCTTCTAGACAATTACAGCCACATGAGAAAAATTATCCTACACACGATCTTGAGCTGGCAGCAGTTATTTTTGCTTTAAAGATATGGCTCCACTACTTATGTGAGGTTCATGTTGATATATATACTGACCATAAGAGCTTTCAATATATTTTTAATCAGAAGGATCTGAATTTAAGGCAGCGGAGATGGCTTGAACTATTAAAGGACTACGATGTTGATATCTTATACCATCCAGGGAAAGAAAATGTGGTAGCTGATGCGTTAAGTCGTAAGGCTATGATGGCACCTATAGAAAGGCAAGGGATGGTTAAAGATCTTCACTAGTTAACTAGTTTGGGAGTTCGCCTTCTTGAAACTCCGAATAAAGAGTTTATCGTACATAATGTTGCGGAATCTTCATTAGTAGCTGAAGTGAAAGAGAAGCAATATGCAGATCCTATTTTATTACAGCTTAAGGAGAACGTTTAGAGTGGTGTGACTAAGGAATTTGAGGTTACGCGAGAAGGAGTACTTCAGTGCCAAAACCGATTGTGTGAGTCGGATGTAGACGGGCTAAGAAAGAAGATTATGACAGAGGCACATTTTTCAAGGTATTCCATTCATCTAGGATCAACCAAAATGTATCAAGATTTGAAAGATATGTATTGGTGGAATAACATGAAGAAGAGCATTGGAAAATTTGTAGCGGAATATCCAAATTGTCAAAGAGTTAACATTGAGCACCAAAAAGCCGGAGGTTATATGCAATGCATTGATCTTCCAAGCTGGAAGTGGGACATGATCAACATGGATTTTGTTATTGGTTTGCCTCGTACATCCCAAAAGTTTGATTCTATATGGGTGACTGTTGATAGGCTTACCAAATCCGCACATTTTCTACCAATTAGGACCATTTACACAGTTGAAGAGTATGCGAAGCTGTACATTAAAGAGATAGTCTGATTACATGGAGTGCCAATCTCTATTATATCAGATCGGGGAACCCAATTTACCACAAACTTTTGGAAGTCTTTTTAGAGGTGTTTGGGAACACAAATGAAGTTGAGTACAGCTTTTCACCCTCAAACAGATGGACAAGCAGAACGTTCCATCCAAACACTTGAAGATATGCTAAGAGCTTGTGTAATAGATTTTAAGGGCAACTGGGATGATCATTTACCCCTTATTGAGTTTGCCTACAATAATAGCTATCATTCAAGTATCAAAATGGCACCATATAAAGCTTTATATGGAAGGAAGTGTAGATCACTAATAGGATGGTTCAAAGTGGGTGAAACTCTTTTGTTTGGACCGGATCTTGTTTATCAAGCCATAAAGAAGGTTAAAGTAATTCAGCAACGACTGAAAACAGCCCAAAGTCGACACAAGTCATATGCGGATAGTAGAAGGAGAGGGCTAGAGTTTTCTATAGGTGATTGGGTATTTTTGAAGGTATCACCAATAAAAGGGGTAATGATATTTGGCAAGAAAGGGAAGTTGAGTCCACGTTATATAGGCCCGTATAAGATCACTCGAAGGTTTGGACAAGTTGCATATGAATTAGAGCT
>NW_025876831.1:0-2709 GCF_002878395.1 Capsicum annuum
AAGAAATGGGACGATGAAGAACTCAAAGTTGTTGTCGTCAAAGAACACTGTTTGTCATGTCGATTGACTATTGAAAGTCGAAAAGAAACTCGTTCAACTATTTGTTGCCAGAGCTTGAAGTCGTCGAAGATTAAAGGAAGAAATTTTGCAGAACTGTTGGTTGGGAGAAAGTTGAGAGAGACTGTCTTGAAAGAGAGGAGAGAGACGGTTGATTTCGAAAGGAGAGGGGTGTGAGTTGATTTGTATTTTGAAAAGATTAGAAAGTTTTAAAAATATTAATCAAGTCCACAATCAGCTTAATCAAGTTTTCTAATTATGTTTGACCCTTTAAGTTGGTCAATGTTCTCAGGATAAAATGTGGGATTATTTTATTTCATATTTGGTTGGAGGTACTAGTTAGTCTCAAGATTATTTATCCCACAATTTATATCATAGTGATAGGATAAGTTATCCCACTTATCCCATATACATGGTAAGATAATTAATCCTGGGATATCCCGAGATAACTCTTTCCTAACCAAACGACTCCTTATGCTATCATGTTTACATATTAATTATTATAATTATTTATGCTATCACACTCTGTCACCAAGTCGCTATTACTATCAGTCACTATCATTACTGAGGCCAATTCCAAATATCTACTACCTCCACCAACACTCATCGTCAACCACCACACATTTTTCAGCGACAACCACCATCAAACCATCAACTACTAACATCAAATCAATTCATTGTCACAATCACCACCATCATTATTGTGTTAGTCTCTATAACACTAATCGTGTTAACCAACCAAACTTCAGACATTAATGTTGGTAGTTGGGCCTTTGCAAACCAACTATCAAGAGTTTAATCGTGACAAGCCAAATTTTAAGTAAAAATATTAGAACTTTGTCGTTCGTTCAGACTCGAACTTTTGCAACTTTGATCGCATATGCCTTAATTTGGTTTTGAAGCGGCTAAATTTACAAAAAAAATTATGTATAGTAGCTATGATTTAAATGATAGTCCAAATGGTTATTTGTGCACCTGTCCCTTTCATTTTTAGGCTTATTATGATTAGGGCCATATAGATAAAGCACAACTCAATTTATATTTGTGAATCCTGTTTATGGAAGTGGCAAATTTGATCACTGTAAATATGAATCTATTGGTAGAACTAGTGTTGCAGATTGTAAATAAGGCCCCGTTTAACCATGAAAATAAAAAAAAAATTAGAGTTGGAGTTGGAGTTGGTATTGTGTTTAGAGATGTTCATGGGTCGGTTTGGATCGGTTATTGGTCAAAACCATAACCAAACCAACTTAATCGATTTTTAAATTTCAAAAACCAAACCAAATCAGCACAAAAAAATAACCGTCGGTTTGGTTCTTATCGGTTTAGTTCGGTTTGGTTCGATTTTTTCGGTTTATAACTTTAACTAATGATAAAATTGAAATTTTAAAAAAATAAATCCAATCAAATATAGTGTTGTGCCCTAATCTTGAAACTAAGATGTCAATTTAGTGTTATATTTAGGCAAAGTCACAAACAACACCATATGAAAGCTTCTACAAAAATTATTTAGAAACTACATATAAGAGAACGATATAATAAATCCCCCAAAAGGTGAACACATAAATTTTTTTGCTGGAACCAAAAAAAAAAATCAAAATTAGTGATTATATATAATCTAATTAAATTTACCTGTAAAATTTCCTAAACAATAAGATAATTTTCACAATTAGTATCATTTGTTATTCAAAGTGCGAAAATTATTTAGAATCTCATAACGTACTGTCAACTAGATGGAGACATATGACTAAAAGAGTTAAGGTTAAAGTTAAATTCATGATTAAAATTTAACATGTAACAAATATTTATTTTTTATTCATGAATAATATATAAATAATTTATATATATATATATATATATATATATTTCTATTATATAGAAGAGGTGGTTTCGACCACCTCTTGCAATTACCAAAAAGCTCAATTACTTCCTCTTAATTACATATTATGCTCCAATATATAATAATTTCATTGTTTTATCATAATGATTTAAATATTTAATATATTTTATTAATTTATATTAATTAACTATAACTACATATTGGAAGTAAAAAAAATTTATTTATTTAATTATCTATCATGTTCAAAACTAATTTGTTACCACAAATCACAATAATTAATAACTTAAAATATTTAAAAGACATATAGAAATTTTATTGAATCTTACCAAAAAATCTCTCTACTCCCATTTAATTACATACCATGCCCCAATATATAATAATTCCATTGTTTCATCATAATAATTTAAATATGTAATATATTCTATTAATTTATATTAATTAACTATAACTACATATTGGAAGTAAAAAAATTTTATTTATTTAACTTGTCATCATGTTCAAAACTAATTTGTTACCACAAATCACAATAATTAATAACTTAAAATATTTAAAAGACATATAAAAATTTTATTGACTCTTATTATTTTAGCAATGCCACATAAATTAAGATAAAATAAAAAGTATTGCAAATCATAATAATTAACAACTTAAAATATTTAAAAGATATATAAAAATTTTAGTTGACTCTCAAAATTGTATCAAATCCACATAAATTGAGACACAAGGAGTAAATATATTATTTGATAATTACGTAAAAATTATTATAAATCACAATAATTAACAAGTTAAAATACTTTTTAAAAAATAGATAA
>NW_025876832.1:0-2701 GCF_002878395.1 Capsicum annuum
TGGGTATTTTTGAAGGTATCACCAATGAAAGGGGTAATGAGATTTGGCAAGAAAAGGAAGTTGAGTCCACGTTATATAGGCCCGTATAAGATCACTCGAAGGTTTGGACAAGTTGCATATGAATTAGAGCTACCCCAAGAGCTCTCATTAGTATATCCGGTATTTCATGTGTCAATGCTTCGAAAGTGCATCAGAGATCCATCACATATCACTTCTACTGAGGATGTGCAAGTTGCAGAAGATCTTACATATGAGGAAATGCCTATTTCTATTCTAGATCGCCAAGGTAAGAAGATGAGAAATAAAGAGATAGCATCTGTGAAAGTAAATTGGAGAAATCGTCAAAGGGAAGAGATTACATGGGAAGTTGATGAAGCAATGAAATCTAAGTACCCTCATTTGTTCAAAGATGAAGAGGACGTTCAAGAAACGGAGTTAGAACATTAACAAGTAAGATTTTTTTATTTATGCATAATATTTATGTGATGATGTGAATATTAATAATGGACTTGAACTTGTTTCGGTTGAATAATCACGCTAACATTCGACGAAGAATGTCCTAAAGGGGGGAAGGATGTAACACCCCGTATTCAAGTACGTGTATTGGTCTTATTTATATGGAATTAATTTTTTGATTTTTTTTATACCGGAATTTGCCCGTCGATGGTTCCATGCGAAGGTTATTGAATAATCTTTCCAACTATATAAAGATTTTCAAAAACGGATAGGTTTTGAATATAATTGAGCACGTTCGAAACTATAAAACAATGGCCGGGATATTTGGGAATAGTAAATGTGCAGGAAAATTTCCTGCACACAAACTACTGAGGCAAGCCGAATTTTTGGGTCAACTTCGAATTATCATAACTCCCTTAATATAATGAACTAGGAGAGTTACGACCTATGAAAAGAAAGATCTTTGAGTCTTATTTCCAATGCAAATGGTTTCATCCAAATCCAATGTCTGAGTAAGGAGTTACACTCGTTTTACTTCAGCCTACCAAAACAGATTTTTAGGATCAACTTCAAACGACCATAACTCCTTGTACAGGACGAACTGGGTGGCCTACTTTATATGAAATGAAATCCCTTTGAATTATCCTTCCAACTATACCAATTTCACCCAAATCCGATATCAGAGCAAAGAGTTATGGTCGATCTACTTTAGCTTATCAAAACAGTCCACCAAAGAACAGATTTGACATTATTTAAATTTTAAAGGCATTTTGGTCATTTTCTATTATATTATGGACGGGAATATGTGTATATATACATGTACATGAGTTCAAAAACTCATTTTCATCATCAATCATTAAAGAAGAACAAATCCTAAACAAATTTGACCTTTAAATTACTTTTCATTCAACCGTAGAAATTCCAAAGTAATTTGATAACTGCATTTGTCATCTCGATAGCTTCGAACGGCACCTATTATTTGTGAAAACAGTATTGCATAATCAAGAGGTGAATTCTAAGGTATGAATATTATTTGCCTTTGTTCTTTTCCATATGTATATGTGTGATAGAGGATTATATGTATTGGTTGTTATTGAAAGGTGGTGGAAATAGGGTTATGGACTATTTTGCATGGTTTGGTTGTATTGAATTGTGGAAGATGGATATGGTAATTGAGTTATGGAAGGTGGATATGGTAATTGAGTTATGAAAGGTGGATATGGTGATATACTATTGAATTGATGATTATTTATGTCTATGGCTCAATTTGGTTTAATGGATTAGTTAGAAGGATAAATGAATCCAAACTTGATATTGGAGGATGTTGTATGAATATGTATGGCATGTGAATGTAATTGGAGTATAAGAGGGTTAAAGTGACACCCTTTATGGTGTAATTAAAGCTTACTACTTAACCACTTGTTTGGTGAATTCAAATAATTGAATTGTGACATTTGGTTGCTACTACTAGATTGCTATATATGTTCATTGTAGATAAGTAATCCGAAAAGATGGAAAGTCCATTTGGGACTAGTATTGAACGTTGACAGTCAGGTATGTAAAGCATACTCTATACCATATCTTTGGCATGAAAGTGAACAATTGTTCTATTAAGAAAGTTTGCAAAGTTATTCAGTAACATGTGATCCATAGTGGTTTTGTATGATGTCCTATGTTACCAATGAACTTGTTTCCACCCTACAAGATGTCAAGACATTCCAATACTTACTTGTTTTCCAAATCTTACATGTTTATTGCACTAATGAATGTCAGAAGGTATCCGATTACTCAAACAAGATCCATGTGCTATTAATGACTCCAAAATGTTTCATTGATATACCAATAAGTTCCTACTTCTCTGTTATGGCATTGATGACTACAAAACACTTTATTGATGTGCCAATGAATTCTTACTTCATTGTTATTGCATTGATGGTCTATTTATATGTCTCTTAGTGATGTATCATTGTTTCAAATTTTCAAAAATGCAGTGGCGACCGAAATAACACTCTCAAAGATCAATTGAACTAAGTGATGGAAGTTCTCTCTTATCAGATGGTATCCCAGGGGCATAAGCCTATCATGGGTCGATCCCTATTTATGTGTTTATGGGTGGTATCCCAGGGGCATAAGCCTATCATGGGTCGATCCCAGTTGATATGTACTGAAGGCAGCCTAATGGTCACAATACAGTACAGTAATGATGACAAAGATGATAAGAACGAAGGTAAAGTGATTGAATAAA
>NW_025876833.1:0-5036 GCF_002878395.1 Capsicum annuum
TGGTTGGAGTTTGATGATGCCTAAGATGGGATCTTTGTATGTTTTGTCTGAGCATATGGTGGTATTTAATGTATAAATATGTGAAATTGGTGGTTGAATATTTGTAATCTTGATGAATCCACCTATGCCAAAGATGTGCATGTAAGGTGTTTGTGAAAATACCTAAGGGAATAGAAATCATGCTTTTATGACATAATAAGTCCTAAATGACTATTCCATATTCTATGTTTATGTTTAACGTGATCCCCATGCTATTGTCTTGAATTGAAGATGTTGTACGAGATGCCCATGATATTGTTGTGATATGGAATGACCATGTTATTGAAGCCATGCAAATATATACATGTTGTGTGCATTCCCGATCATGTGATAGTTTGTTGAGAATCATTCTTATTATGAAATCCTTACTTATAATATTGTGAATTGTGCACTCTACTCTTATGATCAAGTCAGTCATGTGTGTCAGTTTCGTTCCATCGAGTCCTGGGGGTACTTGTACTCGAAAACTATAGCCGTGTGCCTAGATCTAGTGTTATGTTTCAAGACATCCTCAGTCAAGCTATGCTCCATAGATTTTAGTTAGTCACGTGACTCAGAAAAATTCAGAAATCTCAGTAGTTCAGTAGTCCCAGTAGTTTCAGTACTCTCAGTCAGACCTCAGATCTGAAGTAGCTTTCCCATTAGTCAATGAAACTCAGTGAATTCAGCTTAGTTCAGCTAAGAAAATATTATTAGCTCAGTTAATCAGTTTATAAATCAGTTCAGTTCAGTTAGTCAGTGCAGTGCAGTTAATCTTTTTAGAGTCTTTCAGTTGGGAGTAGGGACTAGCATCGAGCGAGTGCAGGGATGGCGGTTTATCCGTTTATAAAGGCAGAGCCGTTAGTAGCAATTACTATACACCAGAACTGCATAGCCAGTGCAAGATAGGAGTCACCCATCAGATTAAGGCTATACTTGACTATTATATTGCCTTAGGCTTGATTTTCTGTTCAGGGTCACCCGTCAGAGAGGCTTGACCATAGTAGAGGTCTCTACCCGTGGTACGGTATTGACACCCTTCCAATCAGGGCAAATATTAGACCCTACCAGTACAATATTGGGGCATGTCGGTTAGGTTACTACCTCCCATAGTCACAGTTACAGTTATGGTTTCAGTGTCAGTCTTCAGAGTAGAAATCAGGAATCAGGACTGTCAGATACCATCATCGATCTTAGTAAGGAACTCAGATAGTTCTATTGATTCTTAGACCATCCCATCAGATAGGCTTGTTCCCATATTCAGATGCTTATTATTAGATCTAGAGGTCACTCGGCAGACAGGCTTGATCTCAATCTCAGATTCAGTCAAGTATTCTCATTATCAGTTTTAGAGATCACTTGTTAGCTAGGACTGATCTCAAACTTAAATGTTCAGATACAGTTTGGAACTCAGATAGTTTTCCCCAGAATTAGGACTGTTAGATACAGTCATCCATGTTATCAATCATTCAGTATCTCAGTATCACGAAACTCATGTTGTCATAGTTCAAACTCAAGTGGTCAGTATCTCCACGAGTTTAGTAGCAGTTACATATATATGTATATATGTATTCTCACATTCATATTAATGAGCATGTTCATGCATATAAACCCCATACATTTAGCCTACCCCCACGTATACTCAGTACTTTAGTTGTACTGACACATTTGCGATATGGTGCTTTCTTTTTATGTTACACCATAGGTTCTGAGGTACAGATTCCAGATCAGCAGTAGCAGTTCAGTAAGAAGTGAGTCCTCATCTTTCGAGGACATAATCATTACATTTATTATTCCAGTATTTCAGTTTATTTTCAGTTTAGGGAGTTAGTTGGAGACATGTTCCTTCAACTCCTTATTCAGACAGTTTAGAGGCTTTCAGACGATTATAGAGTTTTTAGATTTAGAATTTAGTATTTTCAATTTTTTTTGGTTCTGTGATACTACCTTATTTTAGATATTTTATTATTCAAGATTGAACCTTACGCCCTCTTTGTTCATGTTTCCGTATTTTATATATATATTATCCAGTTACAGGTACAGATATCAGTCGTGGTTCAACTTGTGGTCCTTCGAGATCGTGAGCACCGTGTAGCATTCCAGTTTAGAAAATCAAAGTGTCATAAACTTATTATCAGAGCCTAAGGTTCAATAGAGTCCTAGGAAGTCTAAAAGCCGCATCTAGTAGTGTCTTGTACATGGGTGTGTTGCGTACCACATTTATGTAAAAGAGGCTATAAGATGTTTTAGGAACAGTTTCCCTTCTTTCAGTACTCATATCGTGCCAGTGAGCAAAAGTTCAAGTTGAACTCTCAGTTTACTCCTTTTTACTCTTCTGTTTGTAAAATATGCCTCCTAAGAAATGAACAGGGAATCAGTAAGCCCCATAGCCCATAGATCTTTTGAGTAAGAATATGTCACATGAGAATTTATGGTAGCTTTTCAGGCGCTATCCCAGGCTGTGACCACTATTGTTCAGGGCAACTAATGGATTACAGCCCTACCCCAGCAAGATAGGGATTCAGCTGCAGGTAGAATCAGAAATTTTATAAGAATGAACCCTCCAAAATTCTTTGGGTCAGTAACAGGTGAGGATCCACAGCTGTATCTAGAAGAGGTAAAGAAGATCACTCAAATCATGCATGTGTCAGAGGAGGAGAGTGTGGAATTAGTGTCCTATAGGCTGAAAGATATTGCTCATGATTGGGTAGTGTTGTGGAAGAAGAGTTGAGGGGAAGATGCAACTCCCATGACTTGGCAGATATTTCAGGATGCCTTCTTAGATAAGTTTTTCCCGTTAGAGATGAGAGAAGCTAAGGTAGAAGAGTTTATGAACCTGAGACAAGGCTCCATGATAGTGAAGGAGTATTTTCGTAATTTCAACCAGTTAGGTAAGTATGCTCCTGACTTGATAGATGACCCCAGAACGAGTATGAGTAAGTTTGTGATTGGTGTGTCCGGGTTAGTATTGAAAGAGTGTAGAACAGCTATGCTCAATAGGGACATGGACCTTGCTAGGTTAATGATGCATGCTTAGAAGGTAGAGGTAGATAAGTCTAAGGAGAGGGAGAGATCTAATAAGAAATTCAGAATAGGTAGTTACAGCTTTTCTTTGGCTGGGTCACAGGGTGGTAATCGTTCTCACCATAGTCAGAAAAATTTAGCCCCTGTTCCATCTTCAGCTAGTGTGCCCACACCTAACTTTGGTGATGTTAGTCATGGTGGGGCGCCAGGCTCCAAAGCCCAGAGTAGTGTTAGAAGTGAGCGTACTTATCTGCTTTGTGGAATTGTGGCAAGAATCATCTAGGTGCATACAGAGCTAATAGTCAGGTATGTTTTGGGTGTGGTAAGCCAGGCCACAGAATGCGGGAGTGTAGAGTGTTAGATCAGAAAGGTAGAGATTCATGTAAGCAGGCCGAAAATCCCAGCACCAATAGTGGTCAACGTCAGAATTGACTCTATTCACTCCAGACTCACCATGATCCAAAAAGTTTCCCCAACCTAGATTCGGGTACGTTACAAGTTTTTCATGATCATTGTATGCATTGTTAGACTTCTTGCACTCGTTTGAGCTTATTTTTCCACATGAGTTAGTCAGTAACATTAGCAGGTCTAGTTTAGTTCATGCATCATGCATTAGTCTCAACTCTCCAATGTTTAGTTATAATCTAGTTCGTAGATGCCCTGTGCACCAACCCAGTATCTAAGGAAAACATTCCTAGAGGGACATAGTGTCCCAAGGGAGGGATAACCCACCTTTTCTTGATGCTTTCATGTTCCAGTTATAAATTAGTTATCAAGTGCCACAGTATAATTAGTCAAGATTTCAAGAGTCAGCTCAGTCAGATATTCAGGCATTAGATATACGTATTTAGTAGAGAAAGTACTATTTATCAGTATCTTCACTCATACATTTAAATATCATGGCAGTCATGTAATTATGCATAAGATATGCATGGATTCAGCCTTTCAGTTGTGCATCAGATATGCATTCTCATTTTGAGAAAACTCACTTTATTAGAATCCTCAGTCTTATATTCATGAATTAGCTTCCCATGCATCTGATATGCATGTTCAGTATGTAGTTCTCAGATTTCAGTCGTGTCAGTCATGAACCCATGTTTCAGTAGGGTATGTATTTTTACGTACTTCATCATATCATCTCTCCCTCTTTAGTAAATTTCCATTTGAGGATGAATGTTCCTAAGAGGGAGATATTGTAATACCCCGCATGTTTCTAAGATAGGAGACGAACCCTTTTTTTCCTACATATGAAATCTCCTATCCTGTGATTCATACTTGAGTATATGACTTACAATGAGTATCCTAGCGATAAGATAGCTTATGATGGGTTAAGCATGTTCATATGAGTCACTTAAGGTAATACAACCTAAGAGTTTTTGAATCCATCAATTTTAGTGTTCGATTTCGTAAGGGTCATTATTGAACGAGTATAACTCGATGTTAATGTGGTATTTTTGCATATTTCAACCCAACAAATTATAGGGAATCTAATTCAACAATACCAATTTCATCAAAATCCGACACTCGAGCTAGGATTTATGGGTTTGCAAAGTCAAGTGCGTCGCCTAACCAATCGCACATAGCCACTGGAAAGCATAGGCGATATCATATGCGGCGCCTATATAAATTTGAGGTGATATGTAAATATATGCGGTGCCTATGTAAATATATGCAATATATTTAACATATCTTATGGTTTCAAGTAGCTTAAACACTCCGTTTTGAGTTCTTTTGAGGGTAATTTAACACTCCTTACATGTCACTAAACTTAAACCTATGAAATATATAGCTCCTAATTACATTACAACTCTACTAACATCTTAAGTTCATCATCCAAGAGCACTAAAAGAGTAAAACAACTAGGGTTGCATAATTAAGCTTAAAGATCCAATTTCAAGGAAATTCCTCCGCCAATCATCATGAATCTTCCTCTAAGGTATGCGTGAGTTGATTCATGGACTCATTTCATCCATGAATCTCAAGAACCATCTTCT
>NW_025876834.1:0-1123 GCF_002878395.1 Capsicum annuum
GAAATGCACAAACAATGGACAATAATGCTATCAATCTCATTTTGGCTCTCGTTGATGCTATGTCCCGAGACCTTGCTAGGGCGAATGCAGGTCTTGGAAAAATTGGCTCGTATTTCGTAACTATGAGTGAGAGGTTGGATCGAATGGAGAGTCGAAGGAACTCTCATGCCTTGACTCCCGACACTTTACTTCCAATGACCAATCCTCCAAGACAATCACCTAATTCCGCAAGCCAAGCTCCAAATAGACCTCAAAACCGAGACATAACTAGGCCCATTTCCCCATAATTCGATCAAGTCCAAGAAGAACTTGGACGCCAAATGCCTACACTAAAACCGAACCCTGCCATCCAAGATCCACTTCACCAAACGAGTCAACTTTCACCAATTCAAATTCCTTCCGTCCAAGCTCCACAACCGAAGCTCCGCTTCACTAAACCAACCCTCTTGACCGAAGCTCCACTTTACTAAAACCAATATATCCATGTAGAGGAGAATGGTAGAAATAAAAATGAAGGATATGGGGTCTACGACAATTCTTGTATGATGGTAGGAGACTTGAATCGGATGATATTGAAGGTAAAGCTCAAGATGGAGAGGAAGCCAAGATTCAAAATGAAGATGTCGTCCGAGATTTGTTGTTATTGAGTTTGCGGGTTCTCCATGTTTTGCGGACTATTTTGAGTGGCTTCCTTTAAGTGGCCAATTGAACGAGGTTAAGCCATGAATTTATGGGAAAATTCCTCTAAAGATGGAGAGGATGATACAAGAATAATCACGGAGATGAACTTATGAGAGTGCGCGTCGAACCCGAGACTCGAAGCGTCAAGTGAAGTGCAAAGGAACACCACATCACACACCACTTATGTTTGTAATAAGTCTATAAATAGACTAGTTTTAGGTCTTTAGTTCTTTAGTTGTTAAATGATATTGAAAGACTACTCTCTAGAGAGAGTGGGAGTTGTAACCGAAACTAGGGCAAGAACAAGTGTGGTACTACTTGTGTTGCAAAATTGGCTAGAAACGTTGTTGCTTGAGTTGTGGATTCCCTCTTGTGTCTTCGTAGAAGTGTGGTGTTACTGTTGTAAGTCTTAGGGGTCCTTGGATTTGAGATATCCTTGGGT
>NW_025876835.1:0-1832 GCF_002878395.1 Capsicum annuum
CACTTTGAGCCAAACCGATTCTTACTACCTCATATGTTAGACTAATATCTTAATTGATTAATATAGGACTAGGGTACTAATACCTTAATTGAATAGTCTGGGACTAGGGGTGAGTTCTCATAGGGTCAGCTACAACTTTAATCAAGTCTTTTGGCAATTGCATAATGAGATGGTACTGCGTTTCTCCCGACAGATTCATCGATCGATCATTCTGAGCCAAACCGATTCTTACTACCTCATATGTTAGACTAATACCTTAATTGATTAATCTAGGACTAGGGTACTAATACCTTAATTAAATAGTCTGGGACTAGGGGTGAGTTCTCATAGGGTCAACTACAATTTTAATTGAGTCTTTTGGCAATTGCATAATGAGACGGTACTGCATTCCTCCCGACAGAGTCATCGATCAATCACTCTGAGCTGAATCGATTCTTACTACCTCATACGTTAGACTAATACCTTAATTGATTAATTTAGGAATAGGGTACTAATACCTTAATTGAATAGTCTGGGACTAGGGGTGAGTTCTCATAGGGTCAACTATAACTTCAATTGAGTCTTCTGTCAATTGCATAATGAGACGGTATTGAGTTCCTCCCGACAGGGTCGTCAATCGATTACTCTGAGCTGAGCTAATTCTTACTACCTCATATGTTAGACTAATACCTTAATTGTTTAATCTAGGACTAGGGTACTAATACCTTAATTGAATAATCTAGGACTGGGGGTGAGTTCTCATAGGGTAAACTATCGATTAATCTAGGACTAGGTGAGTTCTCATAGGGTCAGCCACAATAGATGGCAGCACCTATTTGATAATTTACAACATATGTGTAATTTGTTGCGACATATGACAATCCATTTGATAATTTACAACAGATGGGTAATCTGTAACAACAGATGACTTAATTTGTTTGATAATTTACATCAGATTCTTAATTTGTTGTTACCTAATCTGATTGATAATTTACAACAGATGAGAAATCTGACGCAACATGTTGTGCATTTATTTTTACAATTTCAATTGAGTTCATATGTTAGACTAATAGTACCTAAATTGATTAATCTAGGACCAGAGGTGAGTTTTCTTAGGGTCACCTCCTAGAGTACTCGGTTAACTACAACTTCAATTGTTTTTATACAATTTCAATTGAATTACCCTTTCGGCAATTGTATAATGAGAGGATTAAAAATTACGCATATATTTTATGATTTTAAAAGTAATTAAGATCATTTCAGACCAAATTAACATTTTCAAAACTACTTGTCATTCTTTTCCAAAATACAAATCAACCCATACAAAACATTTCATCATTTCAAATCTCGAGGTCTGGCTCTTTCACTCTCATTCTCACTCAACAATACAGTACAAACAACTACTCAACAAATTTGCTCAACCCTCCACAACAGATCGCATTTCTTCTCATTTTCGACCATATAGGTGTTATTTTTGACTTTATTCTTGCTTGTATTAGTCATTTTCTTTGTCTTCGTAGTTAACAAAGTTCGGGAAGAGCTCTATATTTGTTTTATTTTTTGAAAAAATAAGGGTTTTTAAGTTAATGATGAAAAATAAAACTTTTAGTTGTATTATCTTCGAGAATGAGTTTACAATTTTGAGTTTTGACAGTAAAATCATAGAAAAAACTCGAGAAATCCCTAGTTTCCATCTTAGTGTTCCGTTGACTGTCATGGTATAGTTGGATGGTTTTGGTGGTGGTGTTTATGGTCGTCGTGGTGGCACCGGTGGTGGCATTGATTGGTGGTGTTTATGGTGGTGTCGGTATTCGTGGTGTTAGTAATGTATTTTTTAAAATCTATGCATACAT
>NW_025876836.1:0-2671 GCF_002878395.1 Capsicum annuum
TCACTGTGTCTTTGCGACTGGAATGCTACCGCTACTGCTGGGCTGGAAATCGTGTCTCGGAACCTATGGTGTAACATGAAAAGAAAGCACCATAGCACAAATGCGTCAGTACAACTGGAGTACTGAGTATACGAGGAAGGTAGGATGCACATAAAGGGTTTCATGCATGAACAACACTGACTGACTAATATGAACGTGGGAGTGAAAACACACATATATAGAAATTGGGACCGTGAAAACATAATAGCATGAACTGTAAGCTAATACATAGTTTACTGATAACTGTTATGACTGATACTGAAACTGATAACATGGATGACTATATCTGATAGTCCTGCATATACTGAAATCTAAAGAACGCCCTAAGTTCTTTTACTGAGACTAATACTGAAACTGTGGGAAGTAGTGTTTAACCGACATTACCCATGTATGCCATTATGGCTAAGCTAGGGTCCAATCTCTGCCCCGACTGGAGGGGTGTCAATACCATACCACGGGTAAGGACAGCCTGTGAGTGACCCTTATCTGGTGGGTACTCAATGAGAACGGTGGGAACCCTAAACTGACAAGTTAAGCCACCTCATCAACCCTAATCTGACGGGTTAAGATGTCTCAACCTACGCTGGTTACGTAGTTCTAGAACACAAGGATGACTACTAAGAATCACACCCTGAACTGGCGGGTGAGTTCCCATCCTTGGGTTCACTAGGTGCTAACCTCTACTCCCATCTGGAGGGACTGGACATGAATAACTAACTGTGCAGGACTTAAACTTACTGAATTCCATTGATTGGTGGAATGTTACTGATATCTGACAAATGACTAAGATCATGAGATTTTGCTGAGTCACATGACTGATTGAAGTCTATGGAATCATAGCTTGAGTTTGGATATAGTGAAACATGACATGGATCTAGGTACACAACTATATTTTTTGGGTACTAGTACCCCCAGGACTCGATGAAAGAAAACAGACACACATGACTGACTTGATCATAAGAGTAGAGTCCATGATTTATAATATCATAAGTAGGGATCTCATACTAAGCATGGTTATCAACAATGTATTGTATGGAAAAGATTTCATATCACATGGAAGTACTTGCACAATCTTAATATCATGTTCATTGCATAATCATATTGGCAACACATACTAATAGCATGGAAGTTCATGTGGATTGCATGGTTATCATACATTTTGTTCCTAGTAGGATTTGCAAGTAAACATAGTATAATCTCATAAGAATAGTTCATGAGTATTCCAACAACATTTACAAGGCACATTATCAACATAGAAGTCATTGGAACGTAAGGGCATATCATGAATCCTTCACTTAGTCACAATTTAGCTATATTGCATGATTTCTAGTTTCTTAGGCATTTTATCAAACACCTTACATGTACATCTTAAGCATAGGTGAATCATAAAATTATACATCATGAACAACCAAATTTACATGTTTCTAACTCATGTGATATCATGAATTCAGAAAAACATATAAAGATTCCATCTTGGGAATCACCCAATAACAACAACATGATCATCAACACCCAACAGTATAAAAATCATACTTTATAATGAAAAAGAGGGTTTTTGAGCTTTATGGATGAAAGGGATCCATAAATCAACTCATGCATACCTTAGAAGGAAGATTTTTGATGATTGACGGAGGAATTTCCTTGAAATAGGATCTCCAAGCTTAGTTAGGCAACCGTAGTTGTTTTTCTCTTTTAGTGCTCTTGGATGATGAGCTTTGAGATGATAATAGGGTTGTAATATGTTTAGAAGCTATATATTACATAGGGTTAAGTTTAGGGACGTGTAAGGAGTGTTAAAAGACTTAATTACCCTTTAAATAACTCAAAACGGAGTATTTTTGGTACCTGGAACTGACTTAGGCGGCTCCCAAGTGATTGCCTAAGCTAGGTTGGGTGGCGCCTAACCAATATCCTATGCTTGGGTTGGGCGCCGCCTAACCAATTGCCTATCCTTACTGTCTCTCACGAAAATGGGCATAACTTTTCACTCGGGTATTGGATTAAGGCAAAATTGGTATCGTTGGAAAGCTAATTCGATTATCTACAATTTGGTGGGTCTAAATCAGCCAAAATACCACATTAACATCGAGTTATACTTGTTCAAAGGTGACCCTTGCAAAATCAAACACTAAAACTTGATGGATTCAAAAACTCTTAGCTTGTATTACCCTAAGTGACTCATATGAATATGCTTAATGCATCATAAGCTATCCTATTACTAAGATATCCATTGTAAGTCATGTACTCAAGTATGAATCACAGGATAGGAGATTTTATACGTAGGAATACTTATTCACTTCCTAGCTTAGAAACATGCGGGGTATTACATATTTATAACATAAATATATAATGTATGTTATATATGAAGTTTATACCATGTATATACCATATACACACATATATAAATATACAAAGTATAAATAAACATACTAAGCATATTTATATATTTATGGTATATGATATAACATACCATAAATATGCAAAGTATGTTTTACATAGAAATAATTTATTCACACACAGTAAAATCTTTCATGTATAAGAAAATTAAAGAAATAAATTAGCAACACCCTAAGATTTAATAACAACTCATCATTTCCTATTTTTTAGGAATGAAAAATAAAGGAAATAAATT
>NW_025876836.1:2771-3213 GCF_002878395.1 Capsicum annuum
TATGTAAAACATACTTTGCATATTTATGGTATATTATATCATATACCATAAATATATAAATATGCTTAGTATGTTTTACATAGAAATAATTTATTCACACACAGTAAAATCTTTCATGTATAAGAAAATTAAAGAAATAAATTAGCAACACCCTAAGATTTAATAACAACTCATCATTTCCTATTTTTTAGGAATGAAAAATAAAGGAAATAAATTAAATAAATTCCTAAAAAGATAATTTTTTTTGAAAGATAATATTTGTTACCTAAAAAATAGGAAGCAGTGATCTGTTAATATAACATCCATATTTAAAATTTTCAAATATGAGAAAACGGCTATTAATGTAAATATTATATATGTCATAATTGAAATTCATTAAATATGGCCAAGTATATGTAATTATTTTTATAAAAGTGGCTAATTGTGATTTTTTTTCGTTAGT
>NW_025876837.1:0-3523 GCF_002878395.1 Capsicum annuum
CTGGTACCTGCTGCAAGACTTGAGCCTGTGGGAAGAAAATCACCGGAACCTGAAACCTCATGATTCTACACCCATTTTATTGACCACTAGGCCACACCTGTGGGCCATGAGTGCATGCATACGTCTCTTCATGAACGCTAAGCTAAACAACATACGGGATGACATGGAACTGATCCCATTGGTGTGATTAACTAGTAATGGTTTTTATACCATAGTTTAGTGTATTGCAATTAATAGCTAAATGTTGCTGAAAAGATATGAGAAAGAGCAAATTACATGCATTTTACTTTTGGATAAGTTGACCTCTAATCTAAAGTGCAGTTAAGTTTTTCATTAAGCACCTAGGTATTACTAGTCAAATTAAATCAGAAACTTTATAGGGCCTTAGTCAAGTCTCTTAAAGCAAAGGTTCTTATCATCCAAGGACTTTTGGTCTTCTGCTTCACAATAACAACAACAACAAACCCAGTGAATTCCCACCAAGTGGGGTCTGGGGAGGGTAAAATGTACGCAGTCCATACCGCTACTTCCGAAAAATTAGAGAGGCTGTTTCCGATAGACCCCCGGCTCAAGATCAAGAATAGTTAACACGGTCATAGTAATACCTGAAGCAGAATGGATGGCATAACCGAGATACGAAATGAGAAATAATACAAATAGAGCTAAGAGAGCCATGAAAATAAGAGCAATACGAAAGTAAAAACAGTAAATAAGAAATAATAAAAGGCCACCCCCTCGTCGTAAGCTTACTAAGCCGGCTACACCAGAGCTCCCTAACTACTAGCTATAACCCACACACGCATTAACCTTCTACCCTAATCCGCGATCTCCACATCTTCCTATCTGGAGTATGTTTTTCTGCTTGACGATCTTCTTATTTTTTCTTAATTGATTGGCTCTATTTAGTGGCCTTGTCTACATCCCATCATGCTAAAATTATTCCATACCCAGGTGCTTAACAAAGTGTTTTTTTTTTTTCATATATATATTTCCACTAATTGGTTATGCATGCAGGTTGCTGCAGAGGATGTTCAAGTGCTGAATGCAGTAAGATTGAAGTTGCCCTTCTTGGTAACGACTGCAGATGATGCAAAAGATTCAGCTAAAGAGGAAATCAGATTGCGGTAACTAATGAAACTTCTATAGCTGTTTGCTGAATCTCTTGTTTGTTTTTCTTTTCTGTTTCGTTTAGACCTCATGATCTGCTCCAGGATCCGTAATTCTCATCAACTTAATTTGATTGATCACTGGTCCTCAATCGTCACATTTCTTTGATTAATCACTGTTTCGCAATCGTCACATTTCTTTGGATGGAGAAGTTTGCTGATGCTGGAGCCGTTTCTGCAAGGGTTATTTGTGGTGCTTCTCTAGGAAGAGTAGGCTATCAAAGTCAATGAAATTAATTATTAGCTGGAAAATCCTTTTATTTTTTGATGAATATAACGCTGGAGCTTTTTTTACACACCAATTCTTAATATGGTCTGGAAGGATGATAAGGGACTTAATCATTATCCTCTACTCTTATTGGGGAAGGGTCAAAACCAAGAACGTCTTGCATCTCTTTTTTCTTTCTTAGAAAAGTGTCTTGAATTTACTAGACGTATTGGTTCAGGGACGTAATTGTAAACTCTAAAATCAGCAAAGTAGTGACATTTATCCGCACTTATTGAAAAGAAAAAAAATAGTCTTTTCTCTACAGCGACCCGATAGGGATTTGGGCAGGTGGTGGGATCACGCTGCAAATAGTTAAACTTTATAAGGCTTTGTGCTCTATATTTCTTCTTTTATGTCCATGCTGGTATCTTCCTTCCCTCTGTGTCAATATGTTGAATTTTTTATGTTTTCAATTTGCTGTTTTTTTTTCCGGTGGAATTCACGCATGATAAAATTCCAGGACAGGAGAAAAGTTCCAGGATAGAAGTTGCATTTAGAAATTTATTGATTTTTATGTAGGTGTTAAAAGTTGTTTTCTGAAGAATCTCTGTGATGTCTAATAACTCGCCAACCAAGACTTCCGAGCACCATCACTAGTCATCTTAAGAAATATTTGACGGACGTCTTTCTTTAGAAACAAATTTACTGTATAGTTGTAGATTTCAGACGGGGGGACAACTTGCCAAAAAGTCCATACACTTGTCAATGGTGGGATCCTCTACCGCATGAGATGTAGCAGTACTTTTGCTTGATAGTAACTCAACTATAGAGTGCGGTTCCTCTCTAGCAGATTTTGTCTGCTATTTTTTACTCGACTGCTAGATCCTATATCATCAGTTAAAAGTTGTCTTTTTAATGATGATTTGGGAAACATAGGAGAATTCATATCATGTGCGTCATCACTTTCATCACTTCCTTCATCATTGAGATTAACGAAGTGTTCTTGGTCAAAATCATCAAAATCATTTGTTTTTTCTTTGTTCAACTCTACTTCAATTTCAGAAAAATATTCTTGATTGGCAGAGCGTGCTCTTTACCCCGTAGCAACAATATCTGAAAATAATGCATCATAGCGATAACGTATAAGAGAAAGAACCATATTCCTAAACCTTCTATATCGATGATCCACCTGGAAAAAAAAAACTAGTTAAGTAAATTAAATAATGAGACAAATAACAAAGAAATAAAAATAATGCAAGAGACGCACCTTAATCTTTTGGTTCCACCAATCGTCATCTGCAATGATTGTATTTTTTGTGGCATCCCAACCTAAACCTGTATTCTCTCTCATCAACTGGTTATAAAAAGCCCAGTCCTGTTTCATGTTATCCCACTTATTTTTCAACTGTGTTTTAGTATATTTTCTTCCCATCCTATTATAAAACGCGTCACCCAAATTTTTCCATCCATCTTTATTCAAATGAGTGTTCGGTCTATTTCCTTTTCTAATTTCTCTTTCACACACCTCAATAAAAGCAATATGAGCATCATAGTCCCACTTAGCGTTACTTCGTACCAAATTAACATTCGATATGATGGAATATAAATGATCTGAAGATGGAATATAAATATCAATTGCCACATATCTTTAACAGTTTTGTCATGTATGCTATTACAAACTTGTACAAAAGAGAAGGCAGGGATAGCAATGCAGAAAGAGAAGGCAGAGATAGCTGAATAAGGGAATAAAAAATCCAAACAGACCAAAAACATGATTTCTTTGGCAGAAAAGAAAATTTTTTGCAACATGTGTCTCTAAACAGTCTCTCTCAAAATTTTAAAAAAATTCCTCCATTGGCTTTAACATGGTAACTTACTTTAGTTTTTAGATTAAGATATATCCCATCTTATTATTTGCCTATTCTATTAAGAAATATGCTAGTATTGTCAGTACTATTATCATCACAAGATATGTTAGCATCTTAATTAGGTACTACTATCATCATAATTGTCCTATAACTATACCGTACAACGATCATCGATCTAAAAGTAGGAATTTGCCCACTTAGCACATATGTTGTTTAAGAACATATATAAATTTGTGTTTTATTAACCCGTATAATAAAAGATGATTCAATAATGTAATTTA
>NW_025876838.1:0-3235 GCF_002878395.1 Capsicum annuum
ATTTTAAATCATGTCAATATATAAAATCGAATTACTTGTAGTTTTTTATATGTTCTAATCCTCTTTACTAATTACTACTATATATAAGGGAGAATATTCATTTTTGGTAATCCTCACAAACTTTTTAATACAATTAAATAGCTATACATATTTACTTATTTTCCATACATGTTATTACATTTGTCCTCATTTATTATTTTATGATATTTTTATTTGAAACTTTGTAAAAAAAAATTAAAATTCTTTTTTTTATAAATCTCTTCTTGTTCCTTATTAGATTACTTATTCTTTTTACTTAGTTTTTATATTAAAAATTAATTACTATTCTTTCTTATTTATTTTAGTAAGTCACGAAAGATTTATAACTTTTTTCATATTACTATTATTATTATCAAGTAATTAAGTAAAGTATCAATAGCTAAATTTAAATTTTTAAAACATAATTCATAAGGATAATTTCATATATTTTACCCTTAATATATTAAATTCTCAAGTTATTTGTCAAGTCAAAGAAACTAGCAAAAAGGAATTGAGAGAATACCCTCATTTTGTTTGATCCTTGTACTAAAAATATAATTTTCTTTTTGCTTATTATCTTAGCAAATAAAGAAAAGTTTATTATTTTCTTTCAATATTCACTACAAGAAAAAGGTTTATTTATGACAGACTTTTAGGGACGAGTTAATAAATTGGTCTCTAAAAGTATACTTATTCGGACGAGATAAAATTACGGTCCTTAATAGTACATTTTATTGCGAAGGAAAAAAATTCGGTCCCTAATATTTTTTTATCTGGTCCCAAATGTTAATTGTAAGCTTTGAGAGGAAAAAAAATGCTAAAATAAAATATGTAATTTCACTATAGCGCCTAATTATTTTCAATAGCATATTTTCACTCTCCCTCTCTCGTACAGTGCACTACTCCTATTCACTCTCTCTCTCGTACACAGCAAACACATATAGCTACTCTTCATCAGATCACTCTCTCTCGCGAACACAGCAAACACACTACTCTCATCTTCTAATTTTTTCATTCACTAATACACACCATCTTGATTCTCGATCTCGGTCGATTACAATGATGCACACACACCATTTTGATCGCAAATGATACCCTTCCACTGTATCTTCAAATTCTCCAAATTGCCCTCATTGGCCACCGTTCCTCGCCGTCAATTCACGTCGGAGATGCGGTAGAATCTTCTCCAGGATATGCACAACTTATAGGTATATTATTTTCTGTAATCCTATTCAATTTAAAACTTTGCCCTAACTTAGGGATCGATCGGCTGAGCTAAGAATTTAGGTTTAACTTTACCCTATTCGCGGTGTTTTGATTCTGATACGTAACAAAGTAGCTCAGAATTTAGGTTTAAGTTTTTTCTTTATGTAATAGAATCTCTTGGTTTGTTATTTATGTTTCCTTGTTACTTGCGTAATTTAACTGTACTCTGCAGGTACGTATTTGTTTGAATTGGTTTTGAATTTGTTCTTTCAATCGTAGATAGAAAAATATATGCTTAAAATTGAAGTTTTTGAGTTTTTCTAGATAAAAAGTGTAAGGTTTATTCTTTTTGTGTGTGTGTCGAGCTTCAGAGATTTGCTTATTTGAAGCACTAATCTCTTGTGTTGATGATATTTGTTTGAGTGTTGCTTAAGTGGAGCAGCATGGTCAGTGAGGATTTATATAGTCCGTCCAACTTGCTAACTATTGAGATATAGTTGTCGTCATTATATTGGACTAACCTACTATCTTTGTTTTGAGTTTCCTTGTGTGGTTGATTCTAGTTGAAGATGAATAATCAATATAAATTGTAACACATTTTCAGACATAACAAAGTAAATAAAAGTATGATTTTTTCTACTAAGACGTTAGACGAGATAGTCACACACTTTAACAACATGATTAGAGTTGTTTTTGGTTCATCGTTTCTGGGGACGTTAACTTATCTTTTCTCGCTTACAGGTTCGTGTAAAGGAAAGTCTGTGTAGTGGAAAGTCTATGAGCCACTGAAAGAGGTTTCATTTACTCCAGTCCTTCACCATTACGACAACTCTAAATTTTGCCTTTAGTTAAACATTCCAGAGGTAATTACTATCTCTTACTGGATATGTTGTTGTTGTTATACATCTAGAATTTCATTTGCTATTATTTTTCTATCTTTGCTTTTGTTTCAACATCTAACAGTAATGTGTAAATGGCACTTTGATTGTTATTTGTCACCAATATGCTCCTCGTCTTAATTATGGGTCTTTGCATATATTAGTAAATTGAACTACTTTTGTATCTCAAATTACTCTATTAATAAGAGCTCCCACCCCTCCTCTCTTTAAGTCACTCATCTTAGATAATAATTGAGATTGAAATCATGTTGTGAAGTCCTCTCTATATAAGGATAGAATATTTACTTAAAATTAGGTGAATTCCTGGATTTGAATTGATAAAAGTTCAAATGCGATGAGTTTTTCTTAGGAGCATTTCAAACTTCCAGAAAATATATTTTCTGTGGATTGAACTGTGCAGTTCAAACTTCAGGGAGAAAATAGAAAAGATGAAGATGCAGCTACTCTGCTATTTTTAAATGAAGAAGGTAAGGGTAGAAAGATCATTGTAACTGAAAAGTGGTTATTATTAAACTATAGACCATCAATTGGTCACTAACTCCAAAAGAGGGACCAACTGGTGGCTAACATTAGAAACTGTTATATACGCCAGTCCTCACCATTACGACAACCCTAAATTTTTGTTTGCTGTCTCTATTCAGTTCACTAGAGTTGTCAAGCATTTGCTTTGAGAATTGTTGTTTTGGAACACTTAGATTATGATTTTTCCTGTACCATTCCCATAATCCGATGGTCAAGATAACAAAGCCTGAGAAAAGTTGAGGTTTACATATCATTCTTCAGTTTGCCAAATAAGCATAGCCATTGTAGAAGTTGTACTTACTAAGTTCTACTAGTGAAACAACATTGTAAGCAGAAATTTAGAAATATCAATCGATAAAGCAAATGTTGTAGTGTACTTCTATTTTCTTAAATTTTTAAAGTTGATGACTGCGCGATCATTTTTGTTTATCTCTTAATGTTGAACTTGCAACTAGTAAATTTCACTCATCTTCATGAGTTGATTAGGTCGAGCGAGGTTACTTCATCTTCATGAGTTACATATAATTTTTTATAATTTTATCATTTAATTTATCTCAGTCTAATATTTTATGTATTTTACAAGGTTATGG
>NW_025876839.1:0-2035 GCF_002878395.1 Capsicum annuum
TCATCACTTAGATTAGGGAATTTTTCTTTTTGGAATTCAGGGATCTTAAATATGGGGTGGGTTATAGGATTAGGGCTTGGAACCCCTTTCTCAGGAGCGGGGGAACTAAAAGGAAGTATCGACTTTTTAGTATCTCCTATTTGCTGGGAGATAGTGGGAAGGACCTGATTAGTATAGTTATTTTGTTCAACTATCCTATCAAGGTCTCTATTGATAGGGGCTGGTAGAGGTCTATCATGTTTCTTCTTGGAGGGTGAAGCATTGAGGACTTCATTGGAATGAGGAATTTTTATCCCTTCGAGAGGAGGAGTAACGGATTCAATTATCTTATTACTCTGGGTATACCATTTATTAATGATAATGTTAAGGGATTCATTTTGGTTTTCCATTCTTCCAGTAAACTCAAACAATCGAAAGAATTCTATCTCACATTGGAGTCTTTTCATATCGGCTATCCATAGTCGACCTAACTCCTTTTGTTGTTCCTTGGAATAGGTACTGGTGTACCATTTCCTTTTTATTGCGTCCTTAGAGAGGTACCAGCGGACTTCAAGAGTTTTATGGTTAGGGGTATACTTTTCATCAGATTTGATGACGAGTAGGCTGGGGTCGATCCTAATTTTTTGACGGGATATGGTAGGGGGAGGTTCCATATCAGAGGCTGTAGGACTGCCTGGATCATAAGGATTTTCAGGTTCTAGGGACTCATGGACCCTAGTGGATTGCTGATAATAAACTTTTGGGATAGGACCAGAGAAGTCGACTCCTCTTACTTTGCCCTTGTCATTGTTATTATCATTTTTGTCACTTCCCTCCTGGGTTTTTGAGGTGGAAGCTCTATTTGAGACAGATCTTCGAAATGAAGAGTTCCGAGGGGCGTCGAAGCCTAAGAATTTTAAATCAATCGAGCCATCAGGATGCTGAATAACCCTTTGGATTTGTGATTTTTCGGGATAAAGACGAAGGGGTTGGGTGATAGCATCAAAGTGCCATTCATTACCATGGATGACTTCATCCCAGACCAAAGGCTTCGGAATAAAGATATTGGTTCTGTCTTTATTTGCCTCCATGAGAGTGGTGACACCCCTAGGACTTGTGAATCTAGCTTTGGGCGCTAGAGTTGTACCCATTAGTCAATAGTATACTCTGTATATTATCGCTATTTCTCTAGTATTAGCTTTACTGTTCATGTTTTTTTTTTAACATTAAGAGTTAAAACATCCATGATGTTAGGATCATTAATTTCTATTGAGAAATTAGGGTAACAGTTACAGTAAACTAGGCCGTCGGCTAGGTTTATAAGATTCCCTTTTGAAGTGTCTAATCAATGTCTTGCTATGTGATACGATCATGGTAGCTGCTTCCTTATCGGTGGCTCCTCTAATTTTGTTAAGCTGAATGATTGCCTTTTAGAAAAGTATCTGGTCCTACGGATTCCTACTAGGAATAGTAGAATGCCTCTTCAAAAAATAATTCCAATTCTTTGAACCTCTATCTTTTGGAGGGGTTGTTTCTTTATTCTTAATAGGGGTCCATATAGGCCCTAGCTATCCCTTTGGGATTTAGTATATCCCCATTATTGTCGCTGCTTCCTGTGGAGGAAGCTTCTTCCAGAAGCTGTAGTACTTCTTCTTCGTTGGTTTCTTGACTTTCCATATCTTGCAAAGCCTTTTTTAATTTCTCTTTGAGTGCCTTTTTACTATGTGAGACATTGGTTGAAGATGCTGTGGTCTTGCCTTTATCAGGAGTTTTTGGAGCTGTTGGCTTGGGGGTCCAACCTTTAACTTTTATTTCTTTAGATAAATATTTAATTCTGTCTTATTCTCCTTTGGCGAAATTCTAGGAGATGATATAAGAAACTCGCTTCTTAATGAAGAACTTTCACATTTGGATGTGCTCTGGAAGGGTTACACATCCTTCTTTTGAACAAAACTCTGTAAAGCGGTTACGGAATTGTTGAGGAAGGATTTCTTTAATCCCTCCGAAATATACCCACTATTCGTAAAACCATCTTGGTATAATAGCTTCTACCATA
>NW_025876840.1:0-7845 GCF_002878395.1 Capsicum annuum
TCTAATCTTTCTTATAAATAATTAGCATATTTATCTTACAAAAGACGAATATTTTTTAATGTCATATTTATATCTCTTTTAAATATTTGATTTTCTTATCTAATCTAAGTTTGACCGGTTAACCGTAGTTAGCGGATCCTCTAGGGTGCCTAATCTCTTCCCTATAGGATAATTAGAACCCTTACCTAGAATCACCTAGTTAAGTGGACCTTAAAATGAAGTCTTTAATTTCTTTAATCACATTGTTTATAATAGGTGTCCTAATTCACCATAGAACTAATTAAGTGTTGACTTTCTTATTTTTATTTAGAGGTTTCCAATATGTTGTACACTATTTTGACCTCGTGTACAACATTATGATTGCAAATTTCATCATTCTAAGTAGAAACCTTAGCAAAATCAATGCTTAATAATAAACAAATGAATAGTGAAACTTGATTTTTCAAGAAATTAAAAGATAGTACGCGTTGCTTGGCTAAAGAAGAAATAATTAAGGCGTTTCTAGATGTTCAATTAGATGCAAGAAAACATAAATATTCAATTGAAAGAGACAATGCATAAATTTCTTATTAGAAGGCAGACTATCCCAATATGTCCTATTTTAGGATGGATGAATCCGAAATATCCTATTTTAGGGTGGAGGAACCCAATGTGTCCTATTTTAGGGAGAACAACCCATAGTGTCCTATTTTAGGGAGAACAACCCATAGTGTCCTATTTCAGGGTGGACGAACCCCGTTCAGGGTGGACGAACCCCGTGTATCCTATTTTAGGATGGAAAAACCCAACTATGTATTGCAAACTTATAAAGATTAATGCAGTGCAGAGAACTTGGTGCGATTTTTCTCTAATAATTTTGAAAAAATTTAAAAAATAGCGTGCAGTGCTAGTAAATAATAGTTAATGCATTGTGAAATGTTCAATTAAAGGTAAGTAAGCATAAATATCTAATTAAAGGCAAACATGCATAAACAGTCTCTTTGGAGGGTAGACTAACACACTTTGTCCTGTTTTAGGACGAACGATCCAAAATATCCTATTTTAGGCTGAATGGACTGAAAGTGCCCTATTTTAGGATGGACAAACCCAATGTGTCCGATTTTAGGGTGGACGAACCCAAAGTGTCCTATTTTATGGTGGACGAACCCAAAGTGTATTGCAGATTTTCAAATATCAATGTAATGTGGTGCAGAGAGCTTGGTATGATTTTTTTTCTAATAATTTGAGAAAAGAAGGATAGCATGCAGCTCTTAACAAAATAATAAAAATAAGAATGATAAACTAAATGAATGATTAAGGCATTACGATGTGTTCAAATAAAACAAGCAAGCATAAATATCTAATTGAAAACGAACATAAATTAATGGTCTTATTAGAGGGCAGACTAACCCATTCTTGTCCTATTTTAGGGTGGACGAACCCAACACGTCTCATTTTAGAATAGACAGATCCAGAGTGTCCTATTTTAGTGTGGACGAACCCAATATGTATCGTGAACTTACAAATATTAATGCAGTGCAGAGCTTAGTGTGATTTTCTTTAATAACATTCATAAATCAGTAAAGACTCTATGTAGTGCATTTGCAGTAATGAAAATTCAAATGCAGTGCCCTTGCAATAACAAATACTAATACTGCAATACCACGTCAGTGACTATTGATAATGTGGTACCCATAATTGACGAACTTTTATGCAAAAAAGGGTTCCTGCACTCAAAAGAATTGTAAGTTTTAAAATTTAAATCGCATTAATTTTGCATCGTATTTGCATTGTCTTTCTTGTGCATTACTAGCATGTGTTATCCTTCAAGAATACTCGAAAATCAACATTTGCATTACTCAAAAGAAACTTGTTAGTATAAAAGAAAATGATTGCCTTGTGTTGAACCATAAAATTTTAACTTTGAATTTGCATTTCGTGTAGTTATGGCCTTCCTGCAATTTGATGATGTGAATGTGGCTCGTGATCTCAAACATCTGCTTTGCAAAAATGGCTATACGCTATCTACAAAGCTGTCCCAGTTTTGGCTAGGGGAAAAATAAAATTTTGTAATATTGAGACGAAACCCAGAATATGTGCCTACGTATCCGTTGCTAATAGGAATCAGGTCAAACGTAGTTCATAGAAAATTCTTAAAAGGATTGCGAAAGAATAATTGCTTATATAGGAAGAAAATGATAATGGTACTAAGTTACAAAAATGTAGCTACTCTTAAAGGAGGAAAAGGGAGACTGATATTCTCAGGTTACAAAATTATAGCTATTCATAAAGGAGGAAAATGATATTCTCAAATTACAAAATAGTAGCAAATCATGAAGGCGGAAGAAGGAAAATGATATTCTCAAGTTGAAAAATGACGCCTTTGTCAGTTTTCTACACTTGACGCCCTCTTTATCTTCAAATGCCTTGGTGTCAATTTTGATGGATCACCCTTAAAAAAAATTATATCCTTGTTTGCAACATCACCATTGCTGATTGGAAGCTCTTGCTGCAGCTTAATCTTGCCACTTTCAACAAGGATTTGAATCTTGAATTTTAGTGCTGGACAATCTTCAGTGTCAAGTCCGTGAATGTTTGAATGATAGAGACAACTTTTGGATAAATCAAAGTTTGGAGATGGATACTTAGGTACGAATCCTTTTCTGGGTTGCAAAAGTCCCTTAGTTCTCAATCTCTCAAATATATCGACCAATGGCATACCTAAAAGAGTGAATGAGAAAAATTCCATCTTCTTCTGTGGCTGCAAGGTAGATTGTGCTTGGTGAAATTGTTGCTGGGAACTATTCTTAAAATTTTGCTGACAAAGAGGCTGGGGAAGAGCATTGTAAAGGTCAGGAAAAGCATGAGACTGCAAAGACTGGTGACCTAGAGGGCATTGCGATTGATGCACAAAAGCTGAGTTGTTTACATTTTGTGAATTTCCTGGCGCCTTTGATTGGACGACTTGTATTACTTCTATAATTGTTCCTTCTTGAATGCCATTTTCTATCTCTTTGCTAATTTGAATCAAGTCGAAGAAGCTTTGTGCACAAGTTTGAATCAACTTTTCATAATATAGACCTTCTTGAATTTGAATGAAGGCTGAGATCAATTTATCCTCAGGAAGTAGAGGATGTATTTTTGAAACTTCTAATCTCCATCGCATGGCATATTCTTGAAAGGATTTATGTAAAATCTTTTTCACTTTGAGCAAATCGGTCATGTGCAGATCACCTTCAATGTTAAACTCGTATTTCCTTACAAATCACGAGCCATATCTTCCCATGTGCGTCATTTGCTATAGTCTTGCTTGGTATACCAAGTTAGAGCTAATCCTGATAAACTTTAAATAAATAACCTCATTCGTAGAGTCCAATTTCAATTCACCTGCTGCAGTAGTCCTTTAAATGAGCAACGGGGTGTCCTTCCCCGCTGAAAGTATTAAATTTTGGTAGCTTATACCCTGGCACAAGCTCAATATTTGGGTGTACACATAAGTCTTCATACTTTAGTCGAGTTGGAAGTCGTAGTAGTGGTAGGAAGAAGGCTAAAAGTATTTGCTAGATTGACCAAAATATTTCTTCGAACCACATTCTTTTTGCCATCATCATTTTGTTCTTGCGCTAAACCCACAATGGTATTGACTGATTCACACCTATCTGCCATTACCGTATCGTCCTGAACGTAAATTCACAATCAAAAAAATGTTCAATGCCAGGTAATCTCCAAACAAAAATGAAATTTTAAACATAAAATGAAGTGTCAATACATGCTCAATGCATATTATAATAATAATAATAATAATAATAATAATAATAATAATAATAATGATAATAATAGTAGTAATAATAATATTTTTTGAGGAAAAGATTAATCCGTGATGAGCCTATGTAAGAGTTCTAGACTAGAAGAAATGATCTTGGTTGCGGAACGAGTACATCAAGAGACTTCTTAGCTAGTAGGTTTTAACGGTTGAGATGAAAAAGAAAAGTAACGATTGATTTGGAGTAGTAATCAGAAGAAAGATTGACTTATGTCGAACACCAAAGTTTGGCTCTAGCTTGATTCTTATGCTTGCTAAATCTGACATATTCTAAAATTTGCCCCAGTCTAAAGATAATTATAATCATGATGCCTCATCTTGCGTGCCAAAATCATGTCCTAGTCTTTAAGAAATTTTGATGAAGATGACTTGATTGCGTGCCAAAATCATGTCCCAGCTCTCAGATTTTTTGGGGAAAAATAAAAAACATAATAAAGAAAACTATCCTTATGTAGGGCTGTCTATGTATTCTATCAATGGAATCAGGACGAGCCCAGTTCATGAAATACTCTTAAGAAGATTAAAACTAAGGGGCCGAACCGTCCGTTGGTTTCCTACGTATCCCGCAGGAATCAGGCCAAACGTAGTTCATTACATATGAAATAACAAATGGGGAAATTTATGTTTTTTCTAATGTTACCGAGACCGGTGTGGGCCGCCTACGTATTCGCCATGGAAGTCAGGTCAATCGCAGTTTGCATTACATAAAAGAAAATTTTAAAACGTACAAAGGATTGATCATTAAGTTCACAACAATACATAATTGTTCCCAAAAAGATGCTACCCAAAAAAACTGACCATCCTACTATAAAAGTCTTATATGACATATTTTTTAAAAGGATCCTGCTATACTTTGATCATTATGCTCAAGAAAACCATTACAGGAGTTCTGCCAGGTTCAATTGTAGGTCCTTGCAAAAATTGCAGGAAAGGAAGAGCTTGGTTCTTTTCCTTTCAGACCCCAGAAAACTATGCAAATTTCTTTTTAGATGAACCAACTCCTTTAGAAATACTGCTGGAAGACCCATGTTGTTTGACAAAATCACCGACTAGGTTTCCCCAAGAAGACCATCTCCACATATCCTGCTTTGTATATCACATCAAAGCTGGACCCATAAGTGTCCTAACAAAAAGTCCCATCTTTAGTTCATTGTCTTATCCAATATTTCTCACCCAATCAACATATGCCTTCAGGTGGTCTACGGGACTACCAACTCTATCGTACATCAGAATATTACCATAATCCATCTCACCAGGCAAAGCAGACTTATTTGTAAAAAAAATCTAATTAGTCTCAATGTCAAAATGACTTCCACCATTTGCTCTATTTTTGCTCGTCTCCGCCAAGTTGTGAATGTCTCTTTTGGCGAGAATGAGGCATGTTAGACAGAAATTGGGAATTATAATCAAAAGTAGGTGCAGCAGTGCCAAAAGGAGAGTATGCTTCTGAGCCCTCAAAGGTGGGAAGTATGGTAGTGCTGAAAGATGAGTATGCTTCTGAGCCTTCAGTGAATGAATTCTTAAGATCGACTATCCTTTCCTTCATGCTATCAATTTCTTGCTCCATATGTGACACTTTTGTCTCAACCTTATCAACTTTATCTGGATACAACTTTGGTTCTTCGAAGTCAAACTCATCCTAAACAAGGTCAATCATGGTAATTTGATCGGCCATACCTTCCTTGAGTGACCTTTGGTGGTCAACTAAAGTCAACCTTTGAAAGGAGAAATGAACATCCAGTAAGCGTTGAATAGTTATTAAAGGATATTAGGAATGAAGCATTTAGAAATGTGATTAAAAGAACTTGACAGGTCGATTCCTATAAGGGTTATAAGGTCGAGATGATAACTAATAGAAAGCACGAAGATTAAACTTTGATAAGACAAAGGATTGTCAATGACTCAAAATTCTAACTTAATATTCTTGGATAAAAAAGAATAACAAAGATGAAGAAATAATAGAATTTTCTTGATTTACTCTCTAAAGCTTGAGTTTTAAAAAAATGTGGAAGATCAATCCCAATAATCTCAAGATAGGAACGACACATGCCTTTTGAATGACCGAAACTTTAAATAAGTATCAAAGTTAGGGTCGTGACTCTAAAATAATTTAAGGGAGAAAATTAAACAATTAAAGTCAAGTGTATTTTGACAGTTTGAGTAACATTTTTGGATATTTACCAATTTAAAAAGCAGCAAATGAATTGAAGGCCAATGAAAGGATGGAAATATTGGAGAGCATAAGCAAAAAGTTTATGACATAAATGAGCACTAAATAGATACTACAGAGTGCTTAATATTCCGTCGTTACAAATAAAAGATTACACCAGTAAAAGAGGGACTTGAAAGAGCATGAAAAGATAAAGGATTCAAAAGTTTGAATTTAGCACGATTTTGGCAAAATTTGATTAAGCACGGATCTGACAAAACTTGAAATGAATGTTTTTAGTAGAAATATTTGCGAAGAATTATGCCAACGTTAGCAAAGTAGATTGAAGTTTTAAAAAAATGCGGATACGAGTATTGAAAATCTTGAGGGAGAATTAAAAATATTGATGAATCAAACTCATAAAAAAAATTAAAGAAAGAATGTGAACCCTATAGAAAATTGTCAAATAATAATGAAGGATAACCTTAATTGAAATACTAAGGATTTGATGGCCTACAGATAATTTCTTAAATAATGTTGTAGAATCGCTAAAATGCATTAAGTGTAGCAGTGTTAAAATTTTAAAGAAATGTCATGATATAAAATATGTAAAATTACAACAGATAATATTGTAAAATTTAATTTTCGCTGAACATAAGGGAAAAACAAATGTTAAGTTAGAAAATAAATATCAAGTCAAATGAATTCATTTAGGTCAAGTAGCACATAAGAAAGAAAGTTCAAAGAACAAATAACATAAATATGTTAACTAACACGTCCTAACATGCAGGTGACTCCTTTATGCCGGAGGTAGGCCTAGGCATCAAATATCAATTTAGATTCCGATAAATTGATTCAAGCTTTAATTAATGACATTACTCAAGTTGGAGTTAGAATTTTTCAAACTCAATTAGGTCAAATTTCGACTTGGATCAATTTATCATTATCTCTGCACATAATATGAGAGGTTGTCGTCCGGTCGTAAACCCATTTAAGATAAGCGTGTTTTCTAAATTAGTGGAATGACACCATGGGTCAAACCACCTAGGGCTTATGCGTGCATGGCCTATATCGAGGGAAGCTCTATCTTAAGTTCTTCTAAGATTTGTCTAGCTAGACATAAGGTTCCAGAGAAGAAAACTTGAGTGAGAAGGCTATGCGGTCGCATAAAAAAAGATCCGGACACACCGCGCATACGCCAACTCTCCTAAAATTTGGAGTTTGAAAGAAATTTGCCATTGCATGAAAGACATCTCACGTATATATGTGACTATGTCAATTTTCCTGAATGGAAAAAATGCGAACGGAATAACTTTTTACATAAAGCAATAACAAATAATTCATACAAAGTAAGAGTAAATAAACAACTTATATCACAGAAACATGGTAAACACAAAAAGAAAATAAGGTAAAATAAACAGATGCTAGGAAAAACTTACTTATTAACCTAAGTTGTAATGGTTAGAACCTAATAAGTCCCCAGTGATGTCGCCAAATTGTTATAACCTATTTTAACATGAGGTCAAAATAGTGTACTACATATTAGAAACCTCTACATAAAATTAAGAAATTTTCCACCTAATAAGTTCTACGGTGAATTAAGACACCTATTATAAACTATGTGATTAAAGCGATTAAAGACTTCATTTTAAGGTCTACTTAACTAGGTGATTCTAGGTAAGGGTTCTAATTATCCTATAGGGAAGGCGTTAGGTACCCTAGAGGATCCTCTAACTACGATTAACTGGTCAAACATAGATTAGATAAGAAAACTAAATATTTAAAAGAGATATAAATAAGGCATTGATAACGCTTAACTTACACGTCAATTAAGTGCAAGGCGGTCGTCGTCGATATATTTAACCAACTTTGGAGTCGGGGTCGAATCCACAGG
>NW_025876841.1:0-1157 GCF_002878395.1 Capsicum annuum
AAGATAGCATTCTGTACGCGGTACGGTCACTTTGAATTTTTAGTTATATCCTTGGTCTTACCAATGCCCCAGCCACTTTGATGGACTTGATAAACTGCGTGTTCAAACAGTACTTGGACATATTTTTCATAGTCTTCATAGATGATATTCTAGTCTATTCCCACACTAAGCGCGATCAGGCAGACCATCTCAGAATAGTACTCCAGACTCTCAGAAATCATCAGTTATTTGCCAAATTCAGTAATTACAAATTTTGGCTAAGATCAGAGCCATGTTGGCAGGCTATATGTTTAGCATGAGCAGCTAAACATATAACCTGTCTAGAGCATGAGCAAAATTATTTTGTAAAGAACACATTATTTTAATCAGTATGCTTTAACTAAATGTTTAATTATGATTTTATATCTTGTCTTATAATGAGGTCTTAATGCCAAGTTCGGGGTTTCTATTTACTGTTTAAGTGTTTAACAGAACCGATTAATCTCCGGTGAGGACGTTGGTCAGCCTGAAAGTATAGGTCGTTAAGCTTAGGAGAAGCGTGTTAGACCTTGTGTGGTGGTCCCGTCACTGAGAAAACACTTAGTAGTTTCTAGAGTAATGCCATTAAAACTTGTTAAGATCTTATAAGCCATAGATCTATCTTCATAATTATATTTAGTCATTGCATACCTGGTTATCTTAATTTGCTTCTTTACATATAGATCTGCTCTGTTAGCCTCTAGACAGTCTTGTTTAAATCATGCATAGCCATGTTAAAAACACTGTTAACCTATCTTCTTCTGCAACTCCGATTGCCACCATTGAAACCGATCTTCAAAACTGGAGTATTCCAGAAGAATCTTTCAACACTATTTATCAAATAGGGAAATTTAGTTTTTTGAAAAAACATAACATCAAGACCTCTGAGTCTACTGTTGCCATTAATAATTCTTTAGAAATTATTCAACTATTCAACGAACTAGATATAAACAGATTTAAAAATCAGTTTAATTATCTGCATGTTGGTCTTGTTCAAGTTGCTATTAAGCCACTTTTTCGACAAGGATTAGATATCCCTGTCTGTGCTCTTCTAAGAGACGCTCGTCTACTAAACTTCGACGATTCTCTCTTAGGAGTTATCCAAAGTAACCTCGCCGACGGCCCGGTATACTTTAACT
>NW_025876842.1:0-1784 GCF_002878395.1 Capsicum annuum
TAATCAGTTTCATGTTCAGTGTTCATCACAAATTTGGTGTGCGGTTTCACGCTCATGTTTCCATTCAAAATTTGGTATCTGGTACCATTGTATATTACGTCCTGGACTCATGTATCGGTGCAGTTATGTAATTATGCATCAAACATGCATTCTCATTTTTAGAAACCTTATTCTTCAGAACCCTAAGTCATTCATTCATCTCAAGAATGCATAATATTAGATACTAAATAAAATGATGACTATTCCACGAGGAACTTTCAAGATTTTTACTTTTTGTCATGTGGGAAATACGATAGCCTTTCCATCGGTATGTGATTCATCCAAATACGATAATTGGGTCAGAAGTTACGACTATTTTAAGTTCCCATCATTAAACAGTGCCATATTAGTCAGTGGGAAGCGGAGGCGGACATGCGTACCAAGCATCCTCACCTCTTCATCGTGAACTCAGATCAATCTCAAGGTAACAGTTCTCCATAAGAGTAATCAGTTTCATGTTCAGTGTTAATCACAAATCTGGTGTGTGGTTTCACATTCATGTTCCTATTATAAATTTGGTATCAGGTACCATTACATATTACTTCATGGACTCATTTATCGGTTCAGTTATGTAATTATGCATCAGACATGCATTCTCATTTTTAGAAACCTTGTTCTTCAGAACCCTAAGTCATGCATTCATCTGAAAAATGCATAATATTAGATACTAAATTAAATGATGACTATTCCACAAGGAATTTTCAAGATTTTTACTTGTTGTCATATGGGAAATACTATAGCCTTTCCATCAGTATATGATTCATTCAAATACGATAATCGGGTCAGAAGTTACGACTATTTCAACTTCCCATCGTAAAACAGCGCCACATTAGTTAGTGGGTAGTGGAAGTGGACATGCGTACCAAGTATCCGCACCTCTTCTTCGCGAACTCAGATCAATCTCAAGGTAACAGTTCTCTATAAAGTAATCAGTTTATGTTCAGTGTTAATCACAAATTTGGTGTGCGGTTTCACATTCCTGTTCCCATTCTAAATTTGGTATCATCTACCATTGCATATTACGTGATGGACTCATGTGTCGTTAAAATTATGTAATTATACATTAGACATTCTTTCTCATTGTGATAAACCTTTTTATTCAGAACACTAAGTCATGCATTCCTGTCAAGAATGCCTAATATTAGCTTCTAAATTGAATGATGACTATTCCACGAGGAATTTTTTAGATTTTTATTTTTTGTCATGTGGTAAAGATGATAACCTTTTAACCGGTATATGATTCATCCAAATATGATAATTGGGTCAGAAGTTACGACTATTTCAAGTTCCCATCGTAATACAGCGCCATATTAGTCAGTGGGAAACGGAGGTGGACATGCGTACCAAGTATCCTCACCTCCTCTTTGCCAACTCAGATCAAACTCAAGGTAACAGTTCTCTATAAGTGTAATCAGTTTCATGTTCAGTGTTCATCACAAATTTAGTGTGCGGTTTCACGCTCATGTTTCCATTCTAAATTTGGTATAACGTACCATTGCATATTATGTCATGGACTCATGTATCGGTTCAGTTATGTAATTATGCATCAGACAAGCATTCTCATTTTTAGAAACCTTATTCTTCATAACCCTAAGTCATGCATTCATCTCAAAAATGCATAATATTAGATACTAAATTAAATGATGACTATTCGACGAGGAATTTTCAAGATTTTTACTTTTTGTCATATGGGAAATACGATCGACTTTCCATCAGTATATGATTCATCCAAATACGATAATCGG
>NW_025876843.1:0-2558 GCF_002878395.1 Capsicum annuum
AAACCGCACACCAAATTTGTGATGAACACTGAACATGAAACTGATTATGCTTATAGAGAACTGTTACCTTGTGCTTGATCTGAGTTGGCAAAGAGGAGGTGAGGATACTTGGTACGCATGTCCGCCTCCGATTCCCACTGACAAATATGGCGCTATTTTATGATGGGAACTTGAAATAGTCTGAACGTCTGACCCGATTATCGGATTTGGATGAATCATTTACCGATGGAAAGTTTATCATATTTCCAACATGACAAAATGTTAGAATCTTGAAAGTTCCTCGTGGAATAGTCATCATTCAATTTAGAAGCTAATATTAGGCTTTGCTGATACGAATGCATGACTTAGTGTTCTGTATAAAAAGGGTTATCACAATGAGAATGCATGTTTGATGCATAATTACATAACTGAACCGATACATGAGTCTATGACGTAATATGCAATGGTACCTGATACCAAATTTAGTATGGAAACATCAGCATGAAACCACACACCAAATTTGTGATGAACACTGAACATGAAACTGATTACGCTTTTGGAGAACTGTTACCTTGAGCTTGATCTAAGTTGGCAAAGAGGAGGTGAGGATACTTGGTACGCATGTCCGCCTCCGCTTCCCACTGACTAATATGGCGCTGTTTTACGATGGGAACTTGAAATAGTCGTAACTTCTGACCCGATTATCGTATTTGGATGAATCATATATTGATGGAAAGTCTATCGTATTTCCCATATGATAAAATGTAAAAATCATAAAAATTCCTCGTGGAATAGTCATCATTTAATTTAGTATCTAATATTATGCATTTTTGAGATGAATGCATGACTTAGGGTTCTGAAGAACAAGGTTTCTAAAAATGAGAATGCATGTTTGATGCATAATTACATAACTGAACCGATACATGAGTCCGTGACGTAATATGCAATGGTACCTGATACCAAATTTAGAATGGAAACATGAGCGTGAAACTGCACACCAAATTTGTGATGAACACTGAACATAAAACTGATTACGCTTATGGAGAACTGTTACATTGAGTTTGATCTGAGTTGGCGAAGAGGAGGTGATGATACTTGGTACGCATGTCCGCCTCCGCTTCCAACTGACTAATATGGCACTGTTTTACGATAGGAAATTGAAACAGTCGTAACTTCTGACCCGATTAGTGTATTTGGATGAATCATATACCGATGAAAAGGTTATCGTATTTGCCACATGAAAAAAAATAAAAATATAAAAAATTCCTCGTGGAATAGTCATCATTCAATTTTGAAGCTAATATTACGCATTCTTGAGAAGAATGCAAGACTTAGTGTTCTGAATAAAAAGGATTATCACCATGAGAAAGAATGTCTAACGCATAATTACATAATTTAAACGATACATGAGTCCGTGACGTAATATGCAATGGTAGCTGATACCAAATTTAGAATGGGAACATAAGCGTGAAACTGCACACTAAATATTTGATTAATACTGAACATGAAACTGATTACGCTTAAGGAGAACTGTTACCTTTAGCTTGATCTGAGTTGGCAAAGAAGAGGAAAGGATACTGGGTACGCAGGTCCGCCTCCGCTTCCCACTGACTAATATGGCGCTGTTTTACGATGAGAACTTGAAATAGTCGAAACTTCTGGCCCGAGTATCGTATTTGGATGAATCATATACCGCTGGAAAGGCCATCGTATTTCCCATATGATAAAATGTAAAAATCTTGAAAATTCCTCATGGAATAGTCATCATTTAATTTAGTATCTAATATTATGCATTCTTGAGGTGAATGCATGACTTAGGATACTGAAGAACAAGGTTTCTAAAATTGAGAATGCATGTCTGATGCATAATTACATAACTGAACCAATACATGAGTCCATGACGTAATATGCAATAGTACCTGATACCAAATTTAGAATGGGAACATGAGCGTGAAACCACACACCAAATTTGTGATTAACACTGAACATGAAACTGATTACGTTTATGGAGAACTGTTACCTTGAGCTGGATCTGAGGTGGCAAAGAAGAGGTGAGGATTCTTGGTACGCATGTCTGCCTCTGCTTCCCACTGAGTAATATGGCGCTGTTTTACAATGGGAACTTGAAATAGTTGTAAATTCTGACCTTGTTATCGTATTTCGACGAATCATATACCGATGGAGAGGTTATCCTATTTACCACATGACAAACAATAAAATTCTTAGAAATTCCTCCTAGAATAGTCATCATTCAATTTAGAAGCTAATATTAGGCATTCTTGAGTTGAATTCATGACATAGTGTTATGAATAAAAAGGTTTATCACAATGAGAAAGAATGACTACTGCATAATTAGATCATTTAAATGATACGTGAGTCCATGACTTAATATGCAATGGTAGCTGATACCAAATTTATAATTTGAACATAAGCGTGAAACGGCACACCAAATTTGTGATTATTACTGAACATGAAACAGATTACGTTTAAGGGGAACTGTTACCTTGATCTTGATCTAAGTTGGCAAAGAAAAGGTGAAGATACTTGGTACGCAGGTCCACCTCTGCTTCCCACTGACT
>NW_025876844.1:0-1199 GCF_002878395.1 Capsicum annuum
AATTCACATTTCAAGTATCAACACTAAACCAACTTCAAGTCATGAATTCACATTTTCAAGTGATTACACTTTACAAATTTAAAAACACAACTTCTACTTTCAAGAACTACACTAAACCATTTTCAAGTCGCTAATCCATTTCTCAAGTGACATGTACACATTTCAAAACACTACAACACTTAATCATTTTCAACTCTCTAGTTCACTTCTCAAGTGACTAAACTTAACCATTTTCAAGTCATGAATTCACATTCAAGTATTAACTCTAAACCAATTTCAAGTCATGAACTCACATTTTTAAGTGATTACACTTTACAAATTTCAAAATACAAGTTCACCTTTCAAGAACTACATTAAACGATTTTTAAGTTGCTAATACACTTCTCAAGTGACTAGTACACATTTCAAAACACCACACTTAACCATTTTTAACTCTCTAATTCACTTCTCAAATGACTAAATTTAACCATTTTCAACTCATGAATTCACATTTCAATTATAAATACTAAATCAATTTCAAGGCATGAATTCACATATTCAAGTGATTACACTTTACCAATTTCAAAACACAAGTTCACCTTTCAAGAACTACATTAAACCATTTTCAAGTCTCTGATACACTTCCTAAGTGACTAGTACACATTTTAAAACAGTACAACACTTAACCATTTTCAACTCTCTAATTCACTTCTCAAGTGACTAAACTAAACTATTTTCAAGTCTTTAATTCACATTTCAAGTATCAACACTAAACCGATTTTAAGTCATGAATTCATATTTTCAAGTGAATACACTTTACAAATTTCAAAACATAAGTTCAACTTTCAAGAACTACACTAAACCATTTTCAAGTAGCTAATCCTTTTCTCAAGTGACTAGTACACATTTCAAAATACTACCACACGTAAATATTTTCAACTGTCTAATTCACTTCTCCAGTGACTAAAGTTAACAATTTTCAAGTCATGAATTCACATTTTAAGTATCAACACTAAACCAATTTCAAGTCATGAACTCACATTATCAAGTGATTACACTTTACAAATTTCAAAACACAAGTTCACCTTTCAAGAACTACATTAAATCATTTTCAAGTCATTAATACACTTCTCAAGTGACTAGTACACATTTCAAAATACTACACTTAACTATTTTCAACTCTCTAATTCACTTCTCATATGACTAAACTTAAGCATTTT
>NW_025876845.1:0-1571 GCF_002878395.1 Capsicum annuum
GATTCATGTTATAGGTTCTATCCATTGTAGTAGTAGCAAATACACCAAATAAAAATTTCAACAAAAACTATAATTATACTTACAAAATCCCCTATGAAGTAATGTCCAAGTGATATAAGAAAAAAATTTAACCTAAAAAAATTCTAAAAATTTCAACCAGGGCACAACGAATAAGTGAAACACATGAAAAATTTCATGAAACAGGTAAAGAAGATAAAAATAGTGTATCATACATCAAATGAAAAGGATCGACGGGACAAACGTTTGAGTTCTCCTAAAACCATCTAAGTTCTCTAGTATTTTAATTGCTTTCTAATGGATAACCCATCTATTATAACAGATTTTCTATCTATTTGATAATTCCCAACAGATGAATCATCTGTTGCAATATGTTAGTCATCTGTTGATTCAAATTAAGCAATTATTAGTAATAACTAAATTTGATTTAGCTAAAATTAAAGACAAGTCTTTAAGACAATGGGACAAACAGATCACCTATTTGTTGCAACAAGTTAGTCATATGTTGCAATAAATGCTTATAACAGGTTAGTTATTTGTTGATTCAAATTAAGCAATTATTAATAATAATTAAATTGATTTAACTAAAATTGAAGACAAGACCTTAGATAAGGGGGGAAACGTTTGAGTTCTTCTAAAAAACATTTGAGCTTTAGTATTTTAAATTGCTTTTCAACACATATTTTATGTATTTAGTAATTTCCAACAGATGAGTCATATGTTGCAACAACTTAGTCATCTGTTGCAACAAATGTCTATATTTGTTTGATAATTTTCAATAGATGAATTAGTTGTTGCAACAAGTGAGTCATTTGTTGCAACAAATGTCTATATCTATTTGGTCATTTTCAACAGATGTTTTTATTTGTTTGGTCATTTCCAACAGATTACTCATCTGTTGTAACATGTTAGTCATCTATTAATTCACATTAAGTCATTATTAGTAATAAATAAATTGATTACTAAAATAAAATATGAATTAATAAGTTTAATTACAGTTTCAATTAATCTCATGGTAATTACATGATCAACAAAGTTTGTTCGTCCTGAGTAGAGTGATTAATTGACCAATTTTATTTGAAATGATTCAAACTAAGTCATCATTAGAAATAACTATATTGATTTAACTAAAACTAAAGATGAATTAGTAAGTTCAATTATGATTTTAATTAATTTCATAGTAATTACATGATCAATTAAGTTTTTCTTACTGAGTAGAATGATTAATTGACAAATTTTATGTGAAATAATTCAAATTAAACAATTATTAGAAATAACTACATTGATTTAACTAAAATTAAAGATGAATTAGTTAGTTCAATTACGATTTCAATTAATCTTAGTAATTAAATGATCAATTAAGTGTTTCATCCTTAGTAGAATAATTAATTGACCAATTTTATTTTAAATGATTCAAATTAAGACATTATTAGTAATAACTATGTTGATTTAACTAAAATTAAACATGAATTAATGAGTTCACTTACAATTTCAATTAATCCCATCGTAATTATATGATTAACTAAGTGTATTCGTCCCGAGTAGAGTGATCA
>NW_025876846.1:0-1952 GCF_002878395.1 Capsicum annuum
GAAGTATTTAGCTGAAGAATTCCTTCAAATCTACTACCAAGTGACGTCTTTGCATACGATGCTCTTTCTCTATTCTTTCAATTCCACTTTCCGAACAATTTTCTAGCCTGCTCCAAAAATTCTATTATCGACAACTCACGTGCTAGCTTCAATTTACCATTTATGCACTCCACTATATTTGAAGTCATCATTCTACCACGATTAACAGGTGCATACACGCGTGCCCACTTTGCAAATCCAGCATCCTCAAGATAAGACTTTACCCTCTTATCAATCTTCCCAACTTGATTCCAAAAAAAATCAAACTCATCTTTGCGGTAAGCCTTGACCATAGCATAGTAAATATCGCTAAGTCTATCTTTACTCTTCCTGAAGTTTGTACAAACATTCTTCCACAAGTGCCAAATGCATGCGAGGTGCGGCACATTCGGATATACAACACTCACAACCTTTATTATGCTTTCATGACGGTCGGATACAACACACATACTATCACGTTCTTCAAAAGCAATTCTGAAGTTCTCAAAAAACCAAGTCCACAAATTATCGTTTTCACTATCAACAACACCATACGCAATAGGCAGAATGCGTCCTACAATTTTGATAATATAACAAATTAATTAATCAGATACAAGTAAAAGATTTCTCAAACTAAAAAAATAATTTAACTGAAATTATGATCTTAATTACATCGCATAAATAAATATACATACAAATAAATATAAATTACCTGCTCCATCAAAAATACTTGCAGAAACAAATGTACCTTTATATGCTCCACTCAAATGTGCACCATCAACCACAACAACAGGCCTGTAATACTCGAATTCACTCTTCAAAGGTTGCAATGCAACGGACAAATACATAAATTTATTATCCTCGGATTTATGCATTCTAATATGTGAACCTGGATATACGGAATTTAACATGTATACATATCGAGTCATTTGTCGATAAGCATCTGCAGGTTTCCCCCTTAAAATCTCAATCGCACGTTCTTTAGCCCTCCAAGCCTTCTGATAGTTAATGTCTACACCAAAAGCATTTTTAATATCTTCGATTATATCATTCATGGTGTGTATTCTCTTATAGTTGACAAGTTTTGGTGCAGCAAAACCACTAACAAACCCAACTGTAGCTTGAAGTTGAGTAAAACTACGATCTTTCAACGGGCATGTGTGAACATCTTGGAAAAATCTAACTTTAAATAGTTCTGTACCCCGACGACATGATGCTTTAAAGATCCAAACACAATTCTCCGAACGATATTGTAGGACATAGCTGAATAAATGAAAACAAAAGTTCAAATTTTCTTCTTAATAAATATAGAAAAAATAGATTTCTATATTCATTAACAACATTGACTACTTGTATAACATGTATGTAGAAATTCTGCAACATGTATCTAGGACATTAATATGTATCTAGGACAATTCTGATATATATGAGAAAATAAAACACATCGAGAAACATAATTAAACATAACTTCATAAACTGAGATACAAGATGAGCAAAATGTATTATTTTTCATAACAAAATGTATCTCAGTTTGAAACTTGCTAAGCATGTATCTTGTAAATTTACAACATGTATCTAGGATATTTATATGTATCTACAACATTTCTTATAACACACAACAAGAAATATAATTAATCATAACTTGATAAAATGAGATACAAGATTAAAAAAATGTATCATTTTCATAACAAAATGTATCTCGTCATTAACAATCCTTCCCAGTTAACGTACACAAAATTACAAAGGCCTGCTACCAAAAAAAAAAACATACCTTTTCTTGTCTGATCTTTTGGCATAGTAATTAAAGGAATGCTCAATTGCAAATAGCGCCATAACCGAAATAAGAGTACACTTGTCCTTGTATATTTGTCCAACCTTAACATCACTATGCTTGCAATCAGTAATGATCTTGTTCCCTTTGCTATCCAACAAAG
>NW_025876847.1:0-1910 GCF_002878395.1 Capsicum annuum
TGAACATGAATCAACTAAAAAATCTACATCTTAGAGCTGGAAAGATCAATTTAGAAATCATTGAAGTTTAGGAGCTTAAAAATATGACTAAGTCCTTTTTGCACTTTGGAAAATTTTAGGTTGTTACCTTTTTAAGCATGCTACTAAGTGTGGTATCGAGTTGATAATGCTATGGGCGTATTATAATATGCGTAGAAATGATGATTTAAATTCTAGACCAAAGGTGCGGGGTGTTACACCATTATGGATTTTTAATGGATCTGCTTTAGTTCTTTGGAGTTAGTATGATATGATTGTGTAGGAAGGATAAGGCTGATATTTTACATAATTCAGAGTAGATATAAGGTTTTGAATGGCAAGGAAATACTAGATTTATAAGTTAGAGTTTGTTGCATAGTCCATGCCTTGGATTATCTTTAGCTTGGTTGAGATTCTGCTTGATTGTGCTTGTATCAGTGTGATATAATTAGATTGTGGTTTGGGTTTATGTGCATTAGCCATTCTTGGTTCAATTAGAGGCTAGTTGGTTGTTGAGGTTTAGTCTTTAGTTATGTGAAAATTAAAGTAAGGAAGTTGGTGAAAAAGGAACACCTTTGGTGAAATCCTTTGAGAGCATTATTTTAACTTAAAGATTATCTGGCAAGTCTTGCTTGGAGAATGAAAGCCTAGTTCCTTATTCTTTTGAACTTTTGGGCACTCCTATCCATTGACTTTTGTGGACAAAAGTCCTTTTAGTAGTGGATATTATAATGATCCTTCAGGTCATTTTCTCAATTCTGCATGCTTTGAGAGTTTTGAGCCTTTCCACAATGACTAGAGTTCATTTATGACTTATCGAGACTGTTGATTCAGTTATCAAATAGTTTATTTATATTTTTAGGCTCAATTCCCCATTCTAGAACTTTCACTATTAAGGAATTGGTCTAGAACCCAAATTTATAGTAAATGGCCTTAGTGGGAAATTCTTACAATGTCATCAACTCCAAAATATTGATTTTAATCTGGGGGGACCCTTAGTTCATATTTTGAGGTTTCCAAAATCAAATTGGATATTAGATAGAATTTGGTTAAAATGGAACTAGGTGCGGGACCCATAAATCAAAAAAATCTCAGATAAAAGTTTTGATGGTTTAATTGAGTTTGAAATATTAAATTTGGTATGATAGCATAGTTTGTTTTTGCATAAATGGTTCTAAAAAAATATTGATCACCTAATCACAATCAATTTAGACTTAGCAAAATATGATGGCTTAGCTATTGGTGCAGTTGCTTAAGCGACTAGGGGCTCACTTAACAAATTGTCATTATAGAGGCCTTGGCTGCCCATCTGAGGGTCGCTTTAGTGGTCCCTATTTTTGTAGGTAGACTTTTTTTAGTGACCAAGATGGAGATTATGTGGTCCCCACCTTTCCTGCATATTATTTTAGTGGTCAAATGTTGCTTAAGCAGTTGTTGCTTAAGCGACCTAGTGGTTGCTTAAACAGACACTGCTGGTGTTACCTTCTTCACCTAATTTTCCTTCATTCTCTAGCGCATTTTCTTTCATCTTTGAGATCTTGGGATGTGTTAAAGTGTGGAAAATCATCCATTGAAGCTAAGATAAGTTAGCTCGACACTTCTTGGTCATTTTCCATTACTTTCCCCATCAAATTTTATCAGTTTTCTATGTAAATTCCTAGAATTTAGTTCTTAAATTCCTAAATTTTAGGGGATGATTTGGGTCTCGATTTGTACTCAATTTTTTTCAATTTTTGGGCATGCATTCCTTGTGATTCTAGGGACCTCGTGATGAATTCAGTTTTGGGGTTCTATTAGCAGGCCCCACAGTCCCATTTTCGACTTGATTTTGGGCCTAGAGTTTTATATTGAAATATGGGTATTATATTTCTCTGATTGATGTGTACATGATT
>NW_025876848.1:0-3157 GCF_002878395.1 Capsicum annuum
TAACGTATTTATAATGTATATAGGTGGGTATATGTAATGTATATTGAAAGAAAGTTTTTTTTTTTATATTTTTTACCTGGTTTGACCGATTTTTTAACCGGGTTTGACCGGATTTTGGTGGGTTTGACTGGGTTGGGTTAAGTGGGCTGGGTTAGGGTGGGTTTTAATTTTTTTATTGTTTGGCCCGGCCCGGCCCTGCTCGGCTAACGCCAAAACCGGCCCTCAACCCGGTTAAAATAGAAAGGCCGGTTTCGGCCCGTCCCGACCCGTTTGACACCCATGGCTTGTGATTACAACTTCCCACGATATTATCTTAGGTAGTATAAAATATTTCATCTTTTACCTTTTTAATTTTTTTCTCTCATGATATAATCTCGTGCTGATAACGTGTTATGAAATATAAAGCAAGAACAAGAATAAATAAAGAGAGAGAAGAGATGGGACTTCTTTATATTTCTTTTGAGGAATGAGAGATCATCTTTAGGGATTATTTACAATGAATAAACCCCACTATTTATCGGAAAAATTTCTTTTAATTTCTTTTCAAAAGATGAACATTCCATATTTTGATGGATATCCACTAAATCTTAATAGATACTCAATATATCTTGATAGATATTCACTATAATGTAAATATATTTATAACAAAATAGTAGTAGTACATTTTTTAATAAAGGACAATTTGGTAAATATCACCAAGTCTTTCCTTATTTTTTAGATTTCGTGTTCGGTCAAAATATGTCACATAAAATGAAGCGGGGGATATAAATATTATTAATCTACAATTTAGTAGTTTAAGAATAATTAGAGTTCTGAATTCATAACATCAAATTATATATCTACACTTTGCAAAGTTTCTATTAATCACAAGCGGAGCTAGGATAAGAGGTTCAACTGAATCACTTTTGTCGAAAAATCATATTGTGTTAAAATAACAATAAATATCCCATATAATCTCACAATATAAAATAATAAATATCCCATATAATCTCACAATATAAAATGGTGTTTAAAAAAGAGTATACACAAATCTTAAATATATAGTACCTTTAGTTAAGTATTGAAAACACCTTTTTTCTTGTCTGTTTTGTTCCTCTTTTTAGCCTTAAGTCTCTCACCCCTAGATTTGTTTCTACGTAGCTTTCTGAGTATTTACAGTAAAGATAATAGCTAGGAAGTTGTTCATATTCAATATCAAGCCATTTGCTGATTGAAGAGCGATCTAGTCTATTGAATCCCAACCATAATTGATCCATCCTTGGTTTTAATAAATCTACTTCAACCTTGACCTTAGCTACATTTTTTCTGGACTTAGAGTATGTAGCTTGGTCAGGGGCTATCGCAATGCCAATGTCACTAACTAATTTTGAGATGACTTTTTATTTGAACAAATACCAAGGAAACTGATGTGTCAAAATTCAAATAGAAACAATTAGCATTTCTTCTTCCGATTTAAATTCAAGTGTCCACTTAAGAATTTTCATAGTGGAGTCTCTAATATCAACAAATTCCTTAAATTGAACATGATTAAAATCAATTTCATTAGAAAAGTCAATGTAAGTATGCCTGAAGTCAAAATATGCAATTTTAACAGAACCTATTAGATGAAATTGAGAGACTAAAATTTTCCTAATCTCTTTCATAGGGGGCTTTCCTTTGTAAAATTTACCAATAATAGTAAACTTACAGTCTTCAGCAAGGTTAACAAGGTAGACACTTGTCGTGAAAAATATAGTTGGTCTGCCTAGATGGCTACCACGTATAATATCAATCGGAGGTGACCCATCAACCACGGACAATTTAGCCTGTATGGCAACTGCAAATGAAGGTTTAGAACCACCCTATTCTATCCTTTTAGTTGTTGGACCATAATTTTTAGGATCAGCCATGAGCATCTTTTGTTGTTGAAGGTTGGGTTGGTGGGTGTTTTGGATAGAATTAACTTGCTGCAATTTTGGAACCAACTAAAAATGACTATGTAGATATCAAGGCTGCACGCAAAAAAATGCAGAGAAATGAGATTCGTTGTAGAGGTTTTATTTTAAACCCTTGATCTGATCGCTTATATTACTTGTTTCGTAATATGAAAAGCTTTGGAGCATAAGTAAAGGAACAAACATATGTTTTGGAATGAAATTTTTTGAATTTTAAATGACTAATGAAAAATTTATCATAGAACAAGTAGATGAATTACTTGTCTTGATTTATAAACTCAAAAATCTTAAAGTGGATGTTTCTGAATCTCTTCAAGTGGCTGCTATACTTGCAAAATTTTCAGCCACTTGAAATGACTATAGAAAGATATTGTTACATTCTTTCGTAGACTCTAATGTGGATCACTTGACTAAGTATATTCAAATTAAGGAAGAAACACAGAAACGTAAAAGTAAATATGCTTTAGAAATTGGTTCAAAGGTGAATAATGTTGAGTCTAGTAAATCAAATAATTTTGAAAAAGTTAATAAAAAGGTTGAAAAGAATAGGAAGTTTTGAGGCTTCAAACGAGAACCTTTCTAACAAGAAAAAGGATATGTCATGTGTCACACCCTCTTTTTCGCTCGAGGAGCCGAGTCGAAGGGTTTTCTAATTAAAGTGACGGTATTGAATAGGAATTAATTTAATATAACAGAGTCGTCACTTGGAATTGAGTTATGGTGTTCCAAGTCACCTTATTGAATCCCTAATCAAAAGGAAATGACTCTTTGTTGGTCTGCGAGAACAGAAGACCGGGTAAGGAATTTTGTTGACCGAGGGGAAGGTGTGAGGCACCCCTCGAGTCTCGTGTTTCAAGCACGGTCGCTTTTATCAACTTATACTTAGCTTTAACTATTTTTATAAATTATGTTAAGGCAATCGCTCATTTTTTATTATATCGAAAATGTTTGTCTACACCTCTTATATTAAATAAATCGGTGAAAAGGTTATTTTAGAAAAATATTTATCAAGGTAAATTATTATATCCTTGAATTTTTAATTGTCTTAGAGAGATGCGTACGTCGCATTCTTAATTGAGGTGAATACATATTAAACGTGTCTAGAATTTATCTATTGTTATAAAATTAATTTATTTCTTACAACCTCATGATATTTTCCGAAATACTACTTAATTTTAATAATAAACTGAACCAGAGTTATTTAAAACGATCTATTAAGTTAA
>NW_025876849.1:0-1066 GCF_002878395.1 Capsicum annuum
CATATTTTTCAAAGTAGTACATATATTGAATGGTATGTATATATGTATATATATCTTCTATAGACTCTAAAGTAGTATATATTTAACGTATACATGTGCATATATTTTATAAATGAGTATATAATTATATATATAGTGTGTGTATATATTGTAGTATATGTTTTATTTAAAGTACATATATATTGAATGGTACGTATATATGGGTATATATCTTCTATAGACTCTAAAGTAGTATATATTTAACGTATACATGTGTATATGTTTTACAAATTAGTATATAACTATATATATAGTGTGTGTATATATTGTAGTATATGTTTTATTTAAAGTAGTACATATATATTGAATGGTACGTATTTATGTGTATATATCTTCGATAAACTCTAAAGTAGTACATATTTAACGTATACATGTGTGTATGTTTTATAAATTAGTATATATATCATTATATTGTAGTATATATCTTGTAGCATATTTTTCAAAGTAGTACATATATTAAATGGTACGTATATATGTGTATATATAGAATATAGACTCTAAAGTAGTATATATTTAAAGTATACATGTGTATATGTTTTATAAATTAATATATAACTATATATATATAACTATATATATATATATATATATATATATATATATATATATATATATAGCGTGTGTGTGTATATATTGTAGTATATATATTATAGTATATGTTTTATTTAAATTAGTATATATATATATTGAATGGTACGTATATATGTGTTTATATCTTCTATAGACTCTAAAGAAGTATATATTTAACGTATACATGTGTATAGGTTTTATAAATTAGTATATATCATTATATTGCCGTATATATCTTGTAGCCTATTTTTTAAAGTAGTACATATATTGAATGGTACGCATATATGTGTATAAATAGAATGTAGACTCTAAAGTAGTATATATTTAACGTATACATGTGTTTATATTTTATAAATTTGTATATAACTATAGATATAGTGTGTGTATATATTGTAGTATATGTTTTATTTAAAGTAGTACATATATATTGAATGGTACGTATATATGTGTATATATC
>NW_025876850.1:0-1070 GCF_002878395.1 Capsicum annuum
GGTTATAAGGTTGTTTAATAATATAAGGTTATAAGGGTAAACGGTGGCCGTTAAGGTTATAAGTTTGTTTACTAATATAAGGTTGTTTACTTAACGGTGGTTGTTAAGTTACACGTATAGATTAGGCTTTAAACGGTGACCGTATAGATTAGCAGGTTGGTCTCGCAAATAAAACTATAACCTTTATGCAACAGGAAGAGAATGCACATGGTCTCAACAAATCTTCAAATGTAAGATCTATCACTTTTAACTCCAGAAACAAAGTGGAAAACAAAATAGTGCTAACTCGGGGTCTTCTCCTCGTCTAAAAGCACGTTCAACTTCAGAGTCACCAGTGTGATTGCGAAACCAATCCTGAAAATAATGATAAATGTTATGTCTAAAGAATTAAAGAAATCCAAACAACAAAATTTCTTATAAGACAAAAGAGTTTACCCTCAGGCGACCAACAAAAATCTGAATGACAGAACCACCAGTTTGAGCAGCAGCAGCAGCTTGACAAAAGCTAAGAAGTTGAGACAAAAGTTTCTAATAGACTTAGGTTAGAAAAGGAAATTCCGAGCATTCACCTGCAAGATATATTGCATGTGGACTTTGAATGGAATTGGATGTGCCAACATTTTGATCGCTTTTACTGCTGTTCTAAGTTTTAGATCTAGTGGCACCTGCAAATGAAAAAGTGTTAGTGCCTATTGACCTCGTTAGAGAAAAAAGCTGCTAAGGAACCTCTGGTGTGACTTGTTGGGGATTGAATTTCACTTTCATCAATTGCTGAATCAGTTAACTCACTGCAAGCATGAGAATTTGATTCCGACTCAGCACATGCTGGTTCTGAAGGGGAACATTCTGTTTCCGCTTTCGTTGATGGATCAGTGACTTTAGAATCTGTTACATGATCAAGAAAATAAAGTTACAGAACATTCAAGAGAACTAAATAATGCATTGTTGCCCGCCCCTTCCCATCATTGATCATCAGAAATACAGCAGATACAATAATCTGCACCATGTTTGCACATTGACTTTGTAAGTTTTCTCAATCCATTTTGCTTCTAGCCTCTTTATATATTTCC
>NW_025876851.1:0-1041 GCF_002878395.1 Capsicum annuum
TGAAAATCATGAAAATACCACATGTATAAAAGTGGATTCCTCTTTGAAACAAGTCTTTGACATTTCTGGGATGATTTTAAGCCAAGTAAAAGTACGGGGTATCAAAATATCTCCCCCTTTATAATATTCATCCTCTAATGAGACTGATTGAAATGGGAGGAATGATTAGATAAAGTTGATACTGAACACGCACAACAAAAACATGACTACCTGACTGATATTACAAAGATTCATCTTGAGCATGATTATCTGAGGCATGATTTCATGACTGAGCTGATACATGAATATAGGACTGAGATAACTGATTAGATGATCATGCATATCTTATTTGGGGAAATCTGATATAGACGGAGAGTTTATTGAATTTCCCAATGACAAAAAGTGAAAATATTTAAAATACCACATATATGAAAGTGTATTCTTTTTAGAATCAAGTTTTTGACATTTCTGGGAAGATTTTAACCCAGGTAGAAGTATGGGGTACTACCATATCTCCCCCTAGGTATATTCATCCTCGAATGAGACTGATTGAGATGGGAGGAATGATAAGCTAAAGTTCATACTGAACGTTAATGGAAACATGACTACATGACTGACATTACTAAGGTTCATACTGATTATGCATATCTGATGCATGATATCATCACTGAGCTGATATATGAATATATGACTAAGAGTACCGATAAGCTGATCATACATATCTAATTTAGGTGCATTGGATATCGATGAATAGCTTATTAAATTTGCTACATAACATTAAATCAAAATCTTGAAAATACCACATGTATAAATGTTGACTCTTCTTTGAAACTAGTCTTTGACATTTCTACGATGATTTTATACAAGGCAAAAGTATGGGGTATTACAATATGTCGCCCTTAGGAAAATTCTTCCTTAAATTAGACTGATTCAAATGGGAGAAATGATCAACTAAAGTTCATACTAAACATGAAGAACGAAAATATGACTATCTGATTGAATTTACTGAGATTCATATTGGGCATGCATATCTGATGCATGATTTCATGATTGAGATGATAC
>NW_025876852.1:0-4409 GCF_002878395.1 Capsicum annuum
TTTATAACATTGTAATTGTTGCTCTTCTTTTTTATCAATCAAATACAGTATTTGATATCAAATACATGAATCTTTGATACCAAATACAAATACATATTTTATACAATAATTGTATAAAAGTGTATTAATGCGGTATCAAAGTGTATCAATGTAGTATAAAAGTGTATCAATGTACTATAAAAGTGTATCAATATGGTATAAAAGTGTATCAATTGAGTATAGAGACTGCATGCGACCGAAGGGCCAAATGGCTAGAAAACGGAATTAAATTGGCCGACTGGCTCCAATTGTCCAACTTTTAGATGGGCTGGCTATTTCTTTTCAAAATGGTCAGCCCATGTCCTTTCCCCTTTTTTTTTTTTTTGGTTTTTCATCCGGTGTTCGGTACCCATATTGGATCCTGACTAATCCGGATTCGTGCCGCATAGGGCCCATTCGGAAAAGAAGTAATTTCCTGTTTTGATTGTGAGAAAGCTGGGGTTCTATCGGAAATAACCTCTCTACTTCTCTTGAGATAGTGGTATGGTCCGCGTACACTCTACCCTCCCCATACCCTACTAGGTAGGAATACACTAGGTAGGTATATTATTGTTGTTGTCCACCCAAAATGCCTCTCTTCCCAAAATCCCCTTACCTACCATATTGAAAATAATCTTTTTAATATATTTGTCGACTATATCAAAAACAATTTTTTGTTTGTCCCATTTACCTTATCAAGAGAAAAATAATTTATTTTTTCTGTTTTATTACTCTTAACACTAAATATTTATTCTCCAAATTATTATTTAAAATATTTTGAAAATTTTTCAATAATCACACAGGTATTGTCATAAAATATATATATACTTCATAAATAGTGCGATTATCTTTCCAAATATAACACAAAAACTGCTAGGTTTTAGTTTGAGCTGCTGGACACAATGTACAAATTGGTACCAAAATAATTAATAATTTCTTAATTATATAAAAAATCATTCACTTTGGACTAAATGTATAAACAGAAAAACACCATAATATATGGAATGGAAGGAGTGTTATTCGGGGAATAAACTCATACTGTATTATTTTTTCACAAATCTAATAAACTTATCATTAATTATAATTAATAATTGCTATCACTAAACTATAATATTATAATCAATTAACATAAATTAATTCAATAATTTAGAGGCTCCAAAACCTAACCCTAGTTTGGCCTCATATAGCCTTTTACAAGTCACACTACTTTCTAGAAAGTTCTTTATTTCACTTATATATAGTTGATTTCATTTCAATTTCGTTTCTACGTATCTAGTCTAGATATATAGACAACAATAACATATTTTGTGAAACGCAAATATGAATCCAGATAGAGTTCAGATCTTGTTATATGAATTTATTTTCATCTTATTTACGGTGTTTTGTTCACCACTTTTCGACACACCTGATATGATAAACATTAGGGTCAAGAGGGGTGCATTCGCGTTTTTAACGTGTTGTTCTGTATATGTATGGCTCGTTTTCTTCACATACAGTGAAGATATGGATCTATTAGTTGATTGTAGACCTTTGAGGAGTATATACAGGAATATTTTCTCCGATAATGTTGTTGATTGGATATTCTACATGATAGAAAATCCATTTAAGCTTGCTTTATTTATAATTGGTGTAATAGTAAATTGTAAATCCATTTAAGCTTGCTTTATTTATAATTGGTGTAATAGTAAATTGTGAGACGATGGATTGCTGGAGATATTGGAAGAAGAATTGGTATCATTTTGAAGATAATATAAGGATGGGATTTGTATTAGTGTGGTTATACTTATTATTCTGGTATGTTTATTTTATTGTTATGCCATGTGTTGGAGTATTTTGCTTGTGTCTTTTAAGATCAATTGTGGTGGATGAAGAAGCACAAAGACCTCTTCTTAAATAGAGATGCAACAATGAAGGAGACATGTAGTCCGTTCCCTCCTCGAATATAGTATGAGCTTTATGAGTGCACTGGACTACTCTTCAATTTCTTTTTTTTTTTTTTAGTTTTGTTTGTTTTGAATCATATAGATGTTTTGGAATATTGTTTTGTGGGAATTCTCTTTTGGTTTTGTTATGTAGTACTGAAAAAGAAAATCTTTTCTTGATGTGTCACTACTAAAAAATCAGGAAAACCGACCATAAAAAACCGACGACTGCTTGTGGTCGAAAAAAACTAACCACATAAGCATGTGTTCGGTTTTTTATTTATTTTAAAAACAATAACTTTTTTTAACAAAATCGACCACATGTGGTCGCTTTTCTATTTTAAAATTTCAAAATAATTATTTCAATAATTTTTATATTAATTATTATTTTTTTTAAAAGATAAAAAATCTGACCACTTGTGGTCAATTTTATTTAAAAAATTTAATTGAAAAGTATTTTGAAAAACCGACCACAAGTGGTCGATTTTAAAAATAATTTTTAATTATATTTTTAAATAAAACCGACCACAAGTGGACGGTTTTTATTTTTTTTTTAAAAAAGAAAATAATTTTAGAAAAAGCGACCACTTGTGATCGGTTTTATTTTAAAAATTAAATTTAAAATATTTTAAAAAACCGACCACAAGTTGTCGATTTTGGAATTAAAAAAATAAAAAAGTAAATAATTTTATAAAACCGACCACTTATGGTCGGTTTTGTAATTAAAAAATATATATAAAAAATATTTAGAAAATTTACCACTTGTAATCGTTTTTTTTTTAATAATTATATGTATAATCTAATATATTATTTTTTAAAATTACACTGATCACATGTAGTCGATAACCAATATAATAATAATAAAAATCAATCAATCTTAGATTTTGTAAAAAAATTATACTAAAAAATATATCAAATAAAATAAATAAATTATGTTAAACATATATATAAAATAAATAATTTTCTTTGTATATACGTTAAGTGACGTTAAACATACATATATCATACCGTTGAGATAATGATATTATGCTACTATTGCAGTTATAATAATGCAACGTACATATATAACCGATAATTCATTAGAATATTATGATTGTGTCTATATGAAGTAATATACTTGTGGACGTGATGTATATATAGTAGACATTCAAGAGTTCATATATATAAATATATATATATATATATATATATATATGTGTGTGTGTGTGTGTGTGTGTGTGTGTATGATTTAGTGATTGATCGATGAACGATGTAGTAAAAAACTAGTAGAATCTGTCCAAACATATGGAATACCTTGATTTGAAATGATAGAAGTAATAATATACTGTACGTTGAAGTTATATTGATATAAGCTAATCAAATTAATCGATAACTCATCAAAGTATGCATATGAAATACGTCGCATTATATTATTGGATAATATACTCGTGTACGTATATGATGTATATAGTACGTATTTAGAACTTGATATAGTCGATAGTGTATATATGTATAGGTGTATATATATAGTATATACATATTATATAGTGAAGGTATATATATATTAATGACATAAGATAAACTAACCGATTATTCATCTGAGTATATATGAAATATGTTGTATATTATTATGGAGTAGTTAAATCGTGTATGTGATGTATATAGTACGTATTTGAAAGCTGATAGCCAATTGAATATATTTATATATACACATATATCTCGTGTTGTGACGTATGCAGTAATTGAAAGCTCGATAACTGAATCTATATATCAAAATATTTTGAATAATACGTTGATAGCATACTATTGAGGAAATAAATATACTATTTTTTGTCATTGTAGACGCTCGTATATTGTTGAAGTTGTAATAACGTAAGACAAGTAATCGATAATTTATCTGATTAATACGTTGTATTACGAGGTATATATATAATATCATATTTAAAAGCTAATTAACCAAAAATTTATTGTAATTTGCAAAATTCATTCATACTACTATATAATTAACAAAATATATATACATATTGTATTAAATTAATTGGATGTTGTTATAAATATTATAGAATTTATTAAAATTTTAATTTGTTAAAAATTAATTTTAATTTATTAATTTATTTTGTACTTTATTTTAATTTATTAATTATAATCTTTAAACTTTAATTTGTCAACAATTTTGTAAAAACCGACCACATGTGGTTGGTTTTCAAAAATATTTTCAGAAAACCGACCACATGTGGTCGGTTTACTATTAATTAAAAAAATAATTATTAAATAAATTTAACCCGACCCGACCAACACAACAAAACAGAAAAACACACACACCCTAATTCGCGTTTCAAACTCAACAACACACCCACCCACCAACAAACAACAACACACCCGAAATCGCATTTTAATCTACTCCGGCGACAACAGCTCCGGTGACGACAGCTCGGAATCTTCAATCTCTACTCCGGCCAACTACTATTAATTTTTTCTACTGGTTAATTA
>NW_025876853.1:0-1253 GCF_002878395.1 Capsicum annuum
AGACAATATGCTAAGGGCATCCGCCACTACATTGGCCTTGCCCGGGTGATACAACACACTCATATCATAGTCTTTTAATAACTCTAACCACCTCCTCTGCCTAAGATTCAAATCCCTCTGAGTAACACACATACTGCAGGCTCTTATGATTAGTAAACACATCAACATGAATACCATAAAGATAGTGTCTCCAGATATTCAAAGCAAAGACCATAGCAGCTAACTCAAGATCATGGGTTGGGTAATTCTTTTCATGCGGCTTCAACTGTCTAGAGGTATAGGCTATAACCTTACCTCTTTGCATTTACACACAACCCAAATCAACTCTAGAGGCATCATAATACACCACAAAACCATCTGTACCATCAAGCAATGTCAACACAGGCGCTGTAGTAAGTCGAGTATTCAACTCCTGAAAACTCTTCTCACAAGAATCTGACCACAGAAACTTAACTTTTTTTGGGTCAACTAGGTCATAGGAGATGCAATAGAAGAGAAACCTTCAACAAAATGATGGTAGTATCCCGCTAGACCCAAGAAACTTCTAATATCAAACGGAGAGATAGGTCTAGGCTAATTTCTTACAGCTTCTATCTTTTGGGGATCAACTCTAATATCTTTGGCTGAAACAATATGACCCAGAAAGGCTACAGACCTTAGCCAAAATTCACACTTACTGAATTTCGCAATCAACTGGTGAACTCTAAGAGTTTGCAAGACAATCCTAAGGTGCTCTGCATGGTCATGCTTACAGCGGGAGTAGACAAGGATGTCATCAATGAAGACAATGACGAACATATTAAGATATGACTTGAACACTTGATTCATGAGGTCCATAAAGGCTGCTGGGGCATTCATTAGCCCGAAAGACATGACTAAAAACTCAAAGTGACCATTGTGGGTTTGGAAGGCTGTCTTTAGAATATCACATTCCCTCATTTTAAGCTGGTGATAGCCGGATTTAAGGTCTATCTTGGAGAAATAACTTGCACCTTGTAACTGATCAAACAGGTTATCAATTCTCGGAAGAGGATACTTATTTTTTACTATGACCTTGTTAAGTCGATGATAGTCAATGCACATATGCAAAGAACCATCTTTCTTCCGCACGAATAGAACAGGTACGCACCAAGAAGAAATACTGGGCCTTATGAAACCTTTGTCTAAAAGATCTTTGAGTTACTCTTTCAACTCCTTAAGCTCAATAGGTTCCATACGGTATGGCAAAATAGAAATGGGATGAGTGTCGGGAA
>NW_025876854.1:0-2070 GCF_002878395.1 Capsicum annuum
CAAAAAGTCACAGTCACGACTATTCATTCATTTTTTTCTTAACAATCATATCATCATATAACTTAATTAATCCAATGTTGTGACTTTTTTAAATTAAATAATCTTTCTTTTACGATTATAATATCATTTAGTTCCTTATTATTTATTAACGAACAGTTTTTAGGAGAATTTCTCATCATGACTTTTCACCACCATCTGTTGCCACAAGTGCTCAATCCCTATCTCCAACCATCGAGATGTTGAGAATAGGGAATAAATAGAATGGTGATTAAATATTGAATAAGAATTACAAATTCAAAGTCGACTAAACCAAACTAAAAATATACATAGATTTTTTTGAATCTCTTATAGGTAGATCGAATATAAAAAAGGAAAATAAATACGCTAAAAGAAAGAAAAAATATAACCTAATTATTATTACTACTACTACCATTATTATTATTACTATTATTATTGTCAACTGGACAATTTTCATCCGGCAGTAGCAGGGCCCTCCTCAGCCTTGCTCCGAAGTCGGTCAAATCCCTCTGGAGTTCATCAAACTACCTTTGAAGTTCCTGCAAGGACTTGATATGAATCTTCTTGTACGAATCTGGATCAGCCATATTAGTACTGTAAGTGTAGTAGAATGAACGAGTGAGAGGAGGCCGGAGGGACCTATTTATAAAATGATTGAATTGGAAGGGACTTGACTTAGTCAAACAAAAAGCCACAACTGTTCATATCCCTTAATTAAATAAAACTGGTGACTTTTTGAATATGTAAATTAAAAAAAATGGATCTAAATACAATATTTTATCTTTTTATTGTATTTCAGAAAGAGATAGATTGGTAATTTGTTGCAAAATATATTCCACCTGTCAGATAACTTACAACATATTGACAATCTATTGCAACAGATGGATATATCAGTTTGCTTTTTCATCAGCTATGGCGCCTGTTGCAACTTGCTAGTCATCTGTGTATTCAATTTCACAAGAGCAATAGATTTTTCTAAACACTTCTTGGCCAAACTCAATTTTTGCTCTTGGATTGTTTTTCTTTTTTTATTTGCATCCTTCAAGTTAGCCTCCAAATTTAATTTTTGGTCTTTACGCTAATGATTGCAAGAATCCTTATTGCTTCTCTTTTTTTCTTTGCATCCTTCAAACTGGCCTCCAAATTTAATTTTTGCTCTTGGATTACTGGATTCAAAGAAAAAAAGAGAAGCAATGAGGATTCTTGCAGTCATTAGCGTGAACGACATACATTATCGGGCTGTTGAGCAACGTACCTCTCATTGAAGATTTTGCTCTTTTTCTCCTCGTGGAGCCACTGATGGTGCTTTTTTCCATCTTGTTGAGGGAGAGTAAACTGATGAATCATTTGCCAAAGGAAGTGTTGATGAAGAAATCATGGGATTTTAAAGGTCGAAATAAGGGAATGATCCTTTCAAAAGATGATGTCGCTAAAGAGAGCGGCTCGCACGCTTTTGCACACATTGAATGTTTGCTGACTGACACAAAAATGGCTGAGCCAACGACTTTTCTGTGCGATAACGCTGTGGCAAACTTGCAAGAGGTCTAGGCTTATGGGGTACTAACTGGACGCTTGAAGCCTGTGTATATAGAAAAGCCTGTGAAATAACAATTTTTAATTTCAGGTCACCCTTCACTTTATTACATGTACATGTAGTCGCAATAATTTTTTCTGATGAAAGTTGAGTTTTTTATAATGCAATAGATTATCAATCTGTTGTAAAATATATTGAATCTGTTCTGGTAGATAGTTTATCTATTGCAATAGGTTGGTCATCTATTGCATTACGCCGATGTTATTTTTATGAATAATCTAATAATCTAAGTCTAATCTGTTGCAACAGTGGGAATACCCGTTTGATAATTTCCAACAGATGACCTAAATTTTACAATATATGCCTAAATCTTTTTGATATTTTCCAATAGTTACGCTTGAATATTCATGTGCTCGACAACACCAAACAAGTAGCAAATACACACACCACCATAAAAATTTCAGCAATTAGGCTTGAATATCTATGTGTCCAACAACACCAAACCAGTAGCAATAACG
>NW_025876855.1:0-2980 GCF_002878395.1 Capsicum annuum
TGCTTGCCTGGGAGCAATTCTTTAGAAGACATCAACAGATATCTTCAAAAGAATTGCTCCCGGGCAAACATATTTGACGACGGTGTAGACTTTTGCATAGCAGATATCTTGTCATCTATATTGGAGAAGAGCGATCAGCAGAAAGGCTGAGAAATTGAACTCATTCGATTTGTGCACTAACTCGGTCATATTTTTTTGATAGAGTAATAAGCTTAGAGTTACGTAATGTTTGATAGGCTTGGTAGAGCCGGTTTAGATCACACACTGCGTAACTCCATGCTTACTAATTTATCGAATTGGTTAAGCAAGATGCATGGAGCAACGCTCGATAAAAGTGTGTTGTTCAACTGTTGGGACCACATCTTCAATGTGCATCAACACATTTTGACCTAAAACAAACATAGAGACCCTCCCTCCATGTATTCTTTAAGGCATCTGAAGAAAGTATTCTGAAGGGCTTCTAGAATGCCACAACTTTGAAGGTAGTGTTCCTGATCGAGCTCACAAAAGACGAGGTATTTTTTACCAACTTCGAAGACGGCAACGACCAACTTGAATACAGAATCAACAAGCTAGAGGCAAGCTTGAAAATTATCGGGATTCACATACTATAGCAAACATCTGATCTTCTTCAAGAAATGTTGAAAGCATGTCAAGGCAAGAAAACACAATCAATTATAACCATATTGCTAAGGAAGCAATGATACTCTATTTGCCTTTCAATCTCATTTGTGGTTCCGATCAGGTCAACGACAGTGGACCTGATCAAAAACACAAATAAGAAAGCATGGGATGAAATTTAAAATTCAGAAATTTGTCGCCTTCGCTTAGATTCCTTATTTTAACTGCAGTTGTTGTTGGCATAAGTTTTCTAGACTTATTGTACATCATTTCAATCCTCGATGCCTGTGAGGCTTCTTTATTGGTCTTTCCCTATTTTTTACCTAGGTGATAATCCCGACCACGCAGCTCCCTAGCAAAGTATTCAGATACATTATTTTTCTTTAAGAGACATAACAAATGAAATTACATTACCGGATACACTTTCATATTTGTACTTGATTCAGATCTCGCATCTGTTAAGATAATTCCACCGGTCAGATTCGTTAGAAGTTGTATCTACCCTATGACTCTTCTTCAATTAGCTCTTAGATGATATAGTCTTCCATCAACCACCCATTTTTCTTCGAAAGCATTCTCCTATCGCACATTCTGGCATATAATCATCACCCCGAGCGAGCAACCCAGCCATATAAATTTTGGCCAGGGCAATAACTATACTGGTTTTCCGTTCTTGTTAGATGCAGTACTACGCTTCGAAGGCCCTCTAAGGGTCCAATGCACCCTAAAAGTTAGTCCAATCGCTATGAATCTCTTTACAATGACACAATAACTAGATCCCTTCACAATGCTTGACAAATAAACATGATCAACAACTGACATTAAATCTTAACAGGCTATTAGAACCATATTCATGGTCCCTCAGCCTTATCAGTTCGGACCAACCAAACTTAACTGTAAAATTGCAGACATCTTGTTTGAACGATGTATGACTAATCAGTAAAAAAATTATTCACAAAATCAGTGTACTCTACGTGTGTTTTCATGATAATATTAACAGTAATACATACCTCCCACATATGAAGTGGTTCCATCTGCAAGCAGCTTATTTCTCTGATCCCATCTTTACTGCAGCCTCTTGTGATAGTCCATCAAAAGTTGATCAACTGTCAATTCCTTATATCTACAAAGAAGAGAAAAAATTGATGTAATAAAAAGAACATTATCCATCTGTTGCAATAGATGTGGAGTCTGTTGCAACAGATATGGAGTCTGTTGCAACAGATATAGAGTCTGGTGAAATACATCAAACCAACTTTTCTGGTGGTTTTATTTGTTCCAATAATTTCTCCATCTGTTGCAACATCAACAACAGCATAAACATCAATAAAAAAAAAACAACATTTATTCCAACAACATCATCAACAACAAAGAAGTAATATCTTTTGTTCCAGAACCATCAACAACACCACACCACAAGTTTCAACAACGCCAACTCCACCAACAACATTAATAACTGCATCAACAATAATAAAACAAACAAAATACATACAACAAAAATAATACTGCCAACAAGGCTTTTAAACTTCTCCCAATAGATGATTTTTTCTCATATTATAATAAAAATTCTTGGATTATTTATTCAACACTGACAAGTTCCTTAAATTTTTTTCAATAAATATGATATGGATAAATAGTAATTAAATAAAAAAACAGATATAAATAACTTGCAAACAAGAAGACGAGAATGAAAAAGCAATAATGAACCATACCTTAATATAAAAGGATCAAAATAGAAATTTAAGTCGAGAAAAGATATGGATAGGTTTAGATTTGAAAAGATCTTTATGAGAAGAGAAAAGAAAAGAGAGAAAAAATGTTGTGACCCTAAAGAGGAGAGAGAAAAAGATGAGAGTTGAATAGAATAAACTGCAGCTGAAGGAAGAGATGAGATAATTTCTATAGATGTATTGTGTACGTAGACGTGGTGGTTTTCAATATTTATTAATTAATATTCATTAATTTCATTAATAATTTGAGGGGCACGAGGAAGACTAAGACTACTGACATTGAAAAGACAAGACAAGACTGCTCAATGAACTCACTTTTGAGATATCCAAGAAATATTTTTTACCACCTTTAGTAGTAAGTACTACTACTTGATATTATCTACTCGGACCAGAAGCTTCTTGCTTTAAAATTAAAAGATAAAAAAAGATTTTCAAACAAATATGTCATCTGTTGCAACATATATAAATATCTGTTTAGAAATCTGAACAGCTCAGTCATCTGTTACAATAGATATGAATATCTGTTTAAAAATCCCAACAACTCAGTCATCTGTGACAACAGATGAAAATATTCATTTGATAATTAATAAAATCAGTTATGTCATCTGTTACAACAGATATAAATATCT
>NW_025876856.1:0-3442 GCF_002878395.1 Capsicum annuum
GCATAGTAGATATCTTTTCATCTATATTGGAGAAGAGTGATCAGTAGAAAGACTGAGAGATTGAGCTTATTTGATTTGTGAACTAACTTGGTCATATTTTTTTAATAGGGTAATGAGCTTAGAGTTACGTAACATTTGATAAGCTTGGTTGAGTCGGTTTTGATCACACGCTACGTAACTCCATGCTTATTAATTTATCAAATTGATTGAGCAATATGCATTGAGCAACGCTCGATAAAAGTGTGTTGTTCAACTGTTGGGACCACATCTTCATCGTGCATCAACATATTTTGACCTAAAACAAACATAATGACCCTCCATGTATCATTTAAGGCTTCTGAAGAAAGTGTTCTGAAGGGTACTTAAAATGCCACAACTTTGAAGGTGATTTCCCTGATCGAGCTCACAAGAGATGAGGAATTCCTTACCAACTTCGAAGACGGCAATGACCAGCTCGAATACAGAATTAGTAAGTTGGAGGTAAGCTTGAAAATTATCGAGATTCACATACTACAGCAAGCATCTGATCTTCTCCAAGGAATGTTGAAAGCATGCTTAGGCAAGAAAACACAATCAATTATAACCATATTGCTAAGGAAGCAATGATACTCAATTTGCCTTTCAATCTCTTTTGTGGTTCCGATCAGGTCAACGACAGTGAACCTGATCGAAAACACAAACAAGAAGGCATATGATGAAATTTAAAATTTAAAAATTGTCGCCTTCACTTAGATTCCTTATTTTAACTGAAGTTGCTATTGGCGTAAGTTTTCAAGACTTGCTGTACATTATTTCAACCCTCGATGCCCGTGAAGATGCTTTGTTGGTCTTCTCCTATTTTCTATCTAGGTGATAATCCCGACCACGCAGCTCCCTAGCAAAGTGTCCATCAGCATTATTTTTTCTTTAGAGAGACAACAGACGAAATTAAATTACCGGATACACTTTTATAATTGCACTTGATTCAGATTTTGCATCTTTTAAGATAATTCCATCGGCCAGATTCACTAGAAGTTACTTTATACCCTCTGTCTCTTCTTCAATTAGCTCTCAAATGATATAATCTTCCATCAACCACCCATTTTCCCTCGAAGGAATTCTCCTACCGCACTTTATGGTGTATAATTATCACCCCGAGCGAGAAATCCAACCATATAAATTTGGGCTAGGTCAATAACTATATTAGTTTTTCGTTCTTGTTAGATGCAGTGCTAAGCTTTGAAGGCCCTCTAAGGGTCCAATGCACCCTAAAAGTTAGTCCAATCGCTATTGAATCTCTTTACAATGACATCAAAACTAGATCTCTTCACAATGCTTGACAATAAATATGAGAAACAACCAACATTAAATCTTAACAGAATATCAGAATCATATTCATAGTCCCTTAGCCTTATTAGTTCAAGCCTACCAAACTTAACTATAAAATTGTAGACATTTTATTTAAATAATCTATGGCTAATCAATAAAAAAAACATTCAGAAAATCAGTGCACTCTATGTGTGTTTCTATGATAACATTATCAGTAATACACACCTCCCACATATGAAGTGATTCCATCTGCATGCAACTTATTCCTCTGAACCCATCTTTACTGCAGCCTCTTGTGATGGTCCGACAAAAGTTGATCAACTGTTAGTTTCTTATATTTACAAAGAAGAGAAAAGAAATTGATGTCACAAAAATAATATTATCCATCTATTGCAATAGATGTGGAGTCTGTTGCAACAGATGTGGAGTATGTTGCAACAGATGTGGAGTCTGTTGCAACAAATGTGGAGTCTGATGGAATACATCAAACCAACCTTTCTGGTAATTTGATTTTTTTCAACATTTTCTCCATTTGTTGCAACATCAACAACAGCATAAACTACAAATAAAAAATATCAACAACAAAGAAACAACAACATTTGTTCCAATAATATCATCAACAATAAAGAAGCAACATCCTTTATTCCAGAACCATCAACAACACCACATCACAAGTTCAAACAATGCCAACCCTACCAAAAACATCAATAACTGCATCAACAATAAAGAAACAAATAAAATACATACAAAAAAAATGATACTGCAAACAAGGCTTTTAAACTTCTCCCAACAGATGACCTTTTTCACATATTGTAATAAAAATTCTTGATTTGTTTATTCAACACTTAAAAGTTCCTTCAAATTTTTTTAATAAATATGATATGAGTAAATAGTAATTAAATAAAAAGCGGATGTAAATAACTTGCAATGAAGAAGACGAGAATGAAAGAGCAATAATGAACCATACCTTAATGTCAAAAAGGGGATCAAAACAATAATTTTAGTCGAGAAAAGATATGGATCGGTTAAGATCCAAAAAGATCTTTATCAGAAGAGAAGAAAAAAGAGAGAAAAAAGACTGTGATAACCCTAAAGAGGAGAGAAAGAAAAAGATGAGAGTTGAATAAAATAAACTGCAGCTGAAGGAAGAGAGATGAGATAATTTCTATAGATGTATTATGTACGTAGACGTGGGGGTTTTCAATATTCATTAATTAATATTCATTAATTTCATTAATAATTTGAGGGGCACGAGGAAGACTAAGGCTAGTGACATTGAAAAGACAAGACTAGATTGCTCAATGAACTCATTTTTGAGATATCCAAGAAACATTTTTTACCGCCTTTAGTAGTAATTACTACTTGATATTATCTATTCGGACAAAAGCTTGCTTTAAAATTAAAAGAGAAAATTTTTTTTCAAACAAATATGTAATCTGTTGTAACATATATAAATATCTATTTAAAAATCTGAACAGCTCAGTCATCTGTTACAATAGATACCAATATTTGTTTAAAAATTCCAACAGCTCAGTCATCTATGACAACAAATAAAATTATCCATTTGATAATTAATTAAATCAGATCTGTCATATGTTACAATAGATATAAATATCTGTTTGAAAATTTTCAACAGCTCAGTCATCTATCACAACAGATGTAAATGTCTATTTGATAATTAAATCAGATATGTCATCTATTACAACATATATAAATGTTTGAAAATTTCAAACAGCTTAGTCATCTGTCACAACAGATGCACATATCTATTTAATAATTAAATTAGATATGTCATCTATTGCAATAGATATGAATATCTGTTTGACAATTTTCAATAGCCCAGTCGTTTGTTGCAAAATATTTCATTGCAATTGATTTAAGTGGAACTAGGGATGAATGAATGAGCTCACAGGGTCAACTACAAATTCAATCGAGTCTTTGCAATTGCATGGCGTTGGTATTGCGTTTATCCCGACCCAAGTCATCGATTGATCACTCTAAGTTGAGATGAGTTCTCATCAACTCAATATTATGATAGTGATAGTACCTAAGTTGATTTAGGTGAAACTAGGGATGAATGAATGAGCTCACAGGGTCAACTACAAATCCAATCGAGTCTTTGCAATTGCATGGC
>NW_025876857.1:0-3389 GCF_002878395.1 Capsicum annuum
CAAGATTGGGGAAATGGTGCTAGAGGCAAAAGAAGAAATTAAGCACAATCCTTGTGAAGACTCTAGTCCATTTCGGGGTAAGGATACTAATAGGGATGCTACTCCAAAAGTAAGAGTTCATCGTCATTCGAACTACTTTTCAACATTATTCCTGGTGGATGTGATGAAAGTTGAATCACCCAAGAAAATGATGAATTTTGAAAATGAGGAGGAAAATTTTTACATTTTGGAGTTTATCTTTCCAAAAGGGTATACCACAACCCCAATTATAAAATCCAAGAATCCTAAAGATCGATGTCCATTTAGTGGATTTTTAAGATCCGCACTGCTTCCCAATAAGCCCACACAAAAGTTTGATGCAAAATTGGGCAACCGGTTCAAGTTTTTGAAGTGGCATGATAGAACATTCCTTATCATGCCCTCACCTTTTCCCAGCGGACCTAAAAGGAGTAAAGATCAAAAGATGGGCCGATAATTCAAATCATCTTAGGCGAGGGATAAAGGATGACTGAATGATGTCATGCCGCGACACTAAATTAGGCGTTTCTTGGGAGGCAACCCAAGATATTTTGTTGTTTGTATTTTTATTATGTGATTGACATCAAATCTTTGCACCCATGGTGCCACATGTATGTTTTTGACTCTTTTATTTTGGTTTGATGCATTGGGGACAATGTATGATTATAAGTTGAGGGTGTAACTACTTGTGGGTGTTGATATCCTCTTGGGGTTTTTGTTGCCATGCCTCTTCTCCCCGGAGTCTTATTCCTACTAGAGCCGGCATATTTAGGCGTATTGTGATTTGTTATAAAATATTATAGTTGACTAGGAGAAATACAAGTACCTTACGCAGTTAACATGCTGTGATTTTTTAGCACCTCTCCAATGGACTGAGTATTTAACTGTGTGAATTGCATCTAATTGTGACCACTGTGCATCTTTGTATGGCATTAGTTTTAGTGATGCAGTAATCATTGCTAAAGAGTTGCATGAACTGAATGAGTAGTAGCTCGTGATATACTTGTGTGCCAAGTGCGTGTGAGATCTTACTCAGTTCCCATTGAATGTTGAAATCTAGAACTTGCCCTGTTAGTCTTACCTTGGTTAAAGGATAGGGGTTAGGAAAAAATCATAGGCCATTTTGATATTAGCTTACTCTTAGCCTAAATAACCTTCCCTGTATGTAGAATATCCCTTGATCCCTACTTTCAGCTTGATTAGCCTATTTCTTTTTATGACACCTGTTACTTTTCCAGTTTATATCATAATGAACCTGCTTTGGTCCTGGTCTTCCTTGGACACTATGCACCTTGACTTAGGCAAATGGCCTAAGTTAAGGGTGGTTATCATAGGGGTACGTGATGTAAAATGAGTAGGAATAAAGGTAGAGTAAAAGAAAAAAATAAAAAGTTGAGTGCGGTAGAAAAGAGCAAGGAAAAGAAAAGTTGTGAAAAAAAAGTAATTGAGAAAAGACTGCACCCATCCTAAAAAATTATGATCAAGAAAAGAGAAGAGCGGAAAAGGCTAATGAGTGATACCCCAAAAAGCTAGTGTAGTTTCAAGGAGGCTTAGTCACTTTAAATACTATTGAGTATTATACCAGCCCCTAGCCTACATTACAAGCCTAAGAGAAGTCCTATAGTGATCCTAGCAGACCTATTTGAAGATCTGGGTAATGAAAATTAGGGCAAGCCAATGGTACTTGGCATACACTAATTGGAACTTCGTTCTGAGAGTGAGTGTTTTGATTGTCCCCATGGTTACATATATAATTCCTGATATGAGATGAGGGGGATTTCCTTATTGTGAGGGCACACGGGTTACATTGCAAGTTACTAACTTATTAGGGTAGTGTAATACTGCTCTATGCATGGTTGTTATAGCTGAATTGATGCCATATCTTGATTCCTGTGTATTGCATTGGTGTTCTTCATTGTACTTAAATTTACTGACTTTGGAGATGGTAAAAGTGTTTTAAGATGATATGGATGATTGACTGCCAAATGTGCTTTGTATTCTCTTAGTTGTGTTGAGTTGCTTGAGGAAAAGCAATTGTTTTAAGTTGAGGGCGTTGATGTGTGAGCTAATGCTAACACATTTGAGGCTATTAACTAAGAATAATTGTGATATCTTAAGCAACTTTTGTCATTTTTGATTGGTTTATGTTTGATTTTGCAGTAGAAGCTAAGATGCTAAAGAACCAACAAGAATGGAAGCAAGTGAGCTAAAATCTGAAGTAAATAAAGGCGAAGTGTGGCTGATGACATTTGTGATAAATCTTCAGCCCTGTGATAAGCTATTAGCTTCATCTTTAGCAGTAGATAGAGAATTGGCCTAATTTGAAAACTATGACGACATTTTGTGAGAGGACGTCAAGGAGCTGATAAGTCGTCAAGATTGCCGTCAGCCTAAGGCAGAACATGAGAGATGAGGAAAAGACTTGATGACATTTGTGATAGGTCATCAAGGAGATGATAGGACATCACCGTTTGTCGTCAGCGTTAGGCAGCGAGTACCAAAAGCATAAAGAAAGCTGATGACATTTGTGATAAGTCGTCAGCCTCCTGATAGGCTATCACAAATGGTGTCACCTAATCCGAGGAATTTCTGAATTTTATTATCTTGTTTCCATAATTAGGGTGAACTATTTAAAGCCTTGTTTTGGGTTTTCTAAAGGATTCTGAACCTGAGTTTTGAGACACATATTTTTGTTATTTTCTCTCTCTAGTTTCTTGGCTTGAAAAAAGCAATTACTTTGAAGATATTTTAATCATTACTTTGGGATTTCTACTTTAATCTAATCTGAGAAACACTCGTTGTTATTCATCTTGCTGTAAGTTCATCTTTCAAATTATGAATTCAACTTGTTGTATCGATTATTACATTATGCATGGCTAAATCCCTTTAACCCGAATTATGGGATCTATGGGTTAGGTTTTGGTAAGTTGCTAAGTGTTCAAGATTCTAAAGGTAATAGGACTCCTTGATAATTCTGAGGTTTTAATTATTGTCTATTAGTTGCAAATGATAGATAGCACCTGCTTTGGTTTTCTTGAGATAAGAAATCAACTATAGTAGGAAGTGAATTATTGACAGGGACTTGGAAGCTACCAACCTTCCGTTTAATAATTGATGTTGTAACAAGGTTAATTAACCTGAGTTAAAGTCTGGTCAGTGAATATAAATTCCCTAAGTTCGAGAGGATTCGGTAATTAAATGCTTAAGTAGGTCGAGATACATTTAGGCATAACTTCGATAAAGACAATCTGTTGTTCCTACCTATCGTGAGAATCTTGAATCACTATTAGCATCTGTCAAGTACCAAAACCCATAGTGAACATAATTCTGGTTTTCCAAAAACTCTTGATTGCAAACACTGAAACTAAAGT